>NC_089584.1:600000-822470 GCF_019320115.1 Miscanthus floridulus
TCCTCATTTAGCAATTTAGTGTCTATCGCTATATGTATTCATATTTAGCATTAAACCATCTATCGCTAAACATATGTATACCATCCCTCTGTCTGTCGCTAAAAATAAGTGGGCCCCGCCTAGCTCGAGCATGCCGCCTGGAGCTCCTGCGCCCGAGGAAACTGCACCCACCGCCTGCTCCCTGACAGCACTGCCTGCAGCGCTTCGATGGAGGAAGCCTCGCCCACCCCTAGCTCCCTGACCGTGCCGCCTTGAGTGCTTCGAGACAGAGGAACACTACAGCGGCAACTGTACCCTCCACCGGTGGAGCACGCGACTAGGAGCGCTTCCGGCATCTCCGTGACTCCGATTCGTGCTTCTATTGAAGATCTATCGGCATGTCCAAATGCCCTGTCCTGCATCTTTCTTTTGGGCTGCTCCCTTGCTGTTGTAATCTGGGTACAGATTCTCTTTTGCTGCGCTAGTTTTTTTAGACTTAGATGGGCGTGTTCGGAGCTCAGATTGGAGATTGAAAATTTCCTGAATAGCACAAGAGACAGGTTAAGGAACTTGCTTTATGGCTTGTGCATAAATTGGATTTGACAACCCTTGTCTTTGGTCTGAGAGCTTCTGCCAATCTGCAGGTCTTAAATAGCGATGGTAGAGGGAAAAAACATAATAGCACATTGTGTCCTGATTAATTCTTTTAGAGGCCAAGCAGTATGCTAGGAAGAATTTAGTCTTGTGTTTTTTTTTCTAATGAATCAAGTTAACCATAAGGTGACTCGTGTAATACGAGTGAGAGCGCAACTCTACAAGTTCTGGTATTTGGGAATTTTGAAAATGATCCATTTACCCTACTTACATGATTCCACTGCTAAGGCTGTATTACTGTCAGTACAAGGAAGGCCCTTGGTGTGAATCTTGTTGATAGTAGGATTGATGTGAACTATGCATACAATGCATGCACTCAAGGAGGATGAAGGACTGATTATGAAATAGAACTTTTGCTGCTTCTATTATCCATCTAAATTGGGATGTGAAGTCATTGTGATAGTCATTTATTACCTCTGAGATAAGTCAACAAAGCAGCCTATATAATCCCTGGACGTAGGCATGCAGATTTTAATGTGATCCATTACCCAAAACAATTTGTTTGGTGTAAATACCTGCTAGGTTGACCCAGTAAGTTTTAGTTCTTCCATTGAGCTGACCTCAGGGAGCTTCAATCCATCAGCTTTGTTTGTTTCACTCCATGTTTAAATTATCAGTTCTTTTCTTATAAGTTCAAAACAGTGGTGTTGGTTTGTCCATTATTTGCACAAAGGTACTGCATTTGTTTGCATAGTTTACATGTCCTGCATGGTGACTTCTCTAGTCAGGAGATTGATCTGGATACGTTGAATGCTTTTTCTAGAATTTCTCAGTGCAATTCTAGTTGTTCTAAGAGCATAATCCCTCATCTATTTTTTGAAGTGTAAAATGCTTATTCCCTAGAATTCTCAGTTTATAGTGTGATTCTAATTGTTCTCGACCACTATGATGCTAGAAAGGAAAATTTTGCCTTTCTAGATGTAGTTCAGTTATCTGGCATAATCTTAATAGTGTTCCTTCTTCCTTTTGCTAGACTACAATCATTCATTTCTTCTATTTTTTTCACATACACCACAGTCCACACTATGAATGCTTTGCCAATCTGCTTGTCCTAATTAGCGATGGTAAAGGTAAAAAAACATAATAGCACGTTGTGTCCAGATTAATTCTTTTAGAGACCAAGCAGTATGCTAGGAAGAATTTAGTCTTGTGTTTTTTTCTAATGAATCAAGTTAATTAAGAGATCATCCTACAGTTACCAAGGCCTTGATATATTTAGTATATTAAGAGATTGTTGTTTTCCAGTGTTACAAGCAGGCATAATTGATTTGTTCTTTCTAATTCATTTCAGCTCCCTAGGTTCCCAGCAAGTCTTGGCATGACTGTTGTAATATAATAATGTTGTGTTTGCTGCAAACAGTAGGATTTTTCACCAGTTTTACAGTCCCAAAGCTATATAGCTATTATTCAAGTCAAATTCATAAAAGAGGTGTGATTCACTTACCACTAGTGACACATTATTTGTTCTCTCTAGCAATCCTTCTCAGCATAAGACTGAATACTCTTTGTTCTGTTACCTCAGTTGAGATTTTGAGAGATCAGGCTCTAGAAGCATGGAAGTCTTGCCCACGCAAAAAACTTGTTGCAGCTATGGTAGTGACAATGTGCTGGAACATGTTTAGTGTGAAGACACGCGTCATGAATGTTATCAACCGATGCAGTTTCCATGAAAAATATACTTTATTATTTACATATTGTTAGGTGATACAATATTCAACAGTGCAATTATTGAGTTATATCATGCAAAATATTAAAGTTTGCAACTTCGTAAGAAACTGATTCCTGCTTAATTCAGGCTAATGTGTGGGTATAAAAATGTTGATGCTTGAAATTGTTAAATAAGATAATTTGCCTGTTTCAAAAGGCATTTGAGCTACCCTTTAGTTATGATGATTAATGTTGTTGATGGTCTAGTTAGACCAGCAGTGTCAATATGTATAGAACATTACAACTGTCCACTTGTGGTTCAAAGTGGAAATAGGGAACAAAGTGTCATTTCGGTATGTAGGAACCATATTACTGACTCACAAATCAATTGTTATTAAAAAATAAAGACTGATGACAGTAGGCCCGTGCCACTTCACTAGAACAATTTGCTCAACATATACACTGTGATGTCAAATTCAGCAATCTGCCAATTTTTTTGTTGTCAGTGTCATTTCAGAATTACGCGACTGAAATGTTAATGATGTAGCACTGTTTATTACGGAAACATGTGTGCTGAGAAAAAGGTTGAATATATTTTTCCTTGTTGCCCACAGACCTAAGATGATTATTTGAGTCGACAATCATGATTCAGTCACATGTTTCTATTTTTCCTATTTTGTGCACTTCTAGAAATAATCTCGAGAATTACATGCACCTATGCTAGCTGAACATTTTGTCCATTGCAACTCATTGTATGTAAATTGCATTCTTCTTAGGTAGATTGGAGAGGAGACGAGCAGACACTCAACTCAGGTGAACACACTCTGTAATTGAGCTGATAGCTTCTCTGTATTGCATACAAGTGTAATATATTTAGTGAAATCTACAACCGGAGCTTGTAGTTAACCTTTTTTATAGTTGCTTATAAAATTATATTCAAGTTGGAGATATGGCATGACATGATCTTGCTTTTTTTTGGCTGAAGTAGAAAGTTCAACATTTTCCTTTTGTTATTATAGTCATACATGAGTCCCTGATGCTTTCTATTCAATACTTAAACATCTCAGGTGCATCAAGTTCAATCCCCTGTCAAGACAACGAGGTGCAGACCAACTGCATCGCCGTCCTCACATTGCTTGCATCCAACAAATTCAAGCCTTGCAGGTACACACTCAATACTAGTTAGTATTCATGATTGTTGCTTTATGAGTTTACTGCAGCCTCTATTGCTTGGTGCTCATCCAAATATAGGAAGTGTTTGTTATCCTTTTTTCTTTGGCAAGTAATACAACAAAATAGACATCAGAGAAAGTTACAGATGTGACAGTGAGGCATTGATTTGTATTGTTTAGTTTAATTGTTTTGTGAAATAAAAATTTATTTGCTTCCAATATCAACCAAAAACTTGGTTTCTCCATAAACCTAGACCAATATTTGATGAGCAACAATGATCTTCATACATACATTAGTTTGGTATTAAGACTAGTTCTATGTTAATGTCAGTTGTGAGCAATTTCAACATTCATACAGTATTTCATCACTCTTATGCCATATAAGTGCTATATCAATGTCAGTTTTTTTCCAAAGGCTGCTCTCACTTTCCTTCTCAAAATTCTTCTTGTTTCTTTATTGCCATGCCCTTACAACTACCTGTTGTTGCAAGGTTTTTTCCATACAGTTTTGGTTCCATCCAACAGGTATGTTTCTATGTGTTAAAATACATGTTCAAGTTCTGATTGTGCTAATGTTACCACATAATTTTGTATATTAATTTGCCTCAAAATTGTGGTATGAATCCAAACTTACATGCTTTGTGAAATCGGTTGTAAATGTTACATGTGTAACATTAATTTTTTAGTGTACCACATTGAACTTTACTACTTAGATGGCATCAAATATGATTGCAGCCAAGTGGCCTTCTAAAATAAGTTCACATGCACTTAAATCATGTGCTAATGTTAATTGTATATTACATACATACCAATTCAATGATTCATAATGTCTCTGCTTTTTTTGTTTGGCGGGGATTAAATCAGTGCCTGTGAGAGTAAACTAAGCTATGACTGTATTTGTGCACTGCCATACTATGGCAGTATGTTTAGATGATGAAAATATGATTTATGGTCCTTATGTTTTCAGTACAATATCTAACATAGATACAAGTTGCATATGTCATTGATCTGTTACCTTGTACAATAAATAGATTCAACCAAGCTCAAACTCTAAATACTGCAAATTGGGATTTATTTTCCGAGTTCACATGCAATTCCTACTCATTTCACCAAGAACTGGAGTCATTTCTACATTTATTTTCCCAGTCAAGTGTACATATAAAAAAACAGTGCTCTCTCAGTTAATGGACAGTTTGTCTAACAATGCAGCCTTACTATGTTCCATGTAAATTATATATCTATCCATCTGAATGATCCTTAGTGTTTGATATAGTAAATTGTCCCCTGATATTTTTCTGTCAATGTGTTTTCCAATCTAAATAGAGCAACTTTTTCTGTAACTTAGATACGTGTATAGTGCCATGGAGCCAACATAGCTTATTGTTGTCTTATTGTTGTCTTCCTACATGCAGATTCCCAATTTCAGTTTACACTAGGCTATTTTCAGTGCAAGATAAAAATGAAAGGTATTTTCTTGTTTAGCCTTTTGCATACAATAAAAATATTTCTCCGCTTCCTGATCCTACTCTACTAACATATACGATCAGCTTCTAATGTATTCCCTTCTAAATTTCGTTCCTCTATATTCCTTCTTAACGATAGCTTGGATATAAAACATGGCAATGGTACCAGCATTTTTTAATACTGAGCTATGCATTACAAAAAAATATAGACAAAATTCGATATCGGCCTGGTAATCCTATATTCTAATTTGTGGGCAGAATGAGCATTACTATCATTACTGATCAGTGCTGCGACAGTTTGGTGTGCAATTTAAAAAATTCATTACTTCTTAGCCTGATATAGCTATGGTACCAAACCTTTTACTGCTGCGTGACAAATTTGCAAGATGGAATCATATTTTGCTGCTTCATTTTTCCATGTCCACAAGTTGTCCTACTAAATCTAATTTGGTTGAATTTTGCTTTATTTGCTGCAACCCCATCTGCAAACACTAATGCTAGCATGATTCTTTCAGCGCCGCTTCATAAAAGGTATGATGCTCACTCAAATTAGTGGTTGTAACACCTTGGGTGTTAGCCTTGCATAACTTGACTTGCATAACATGAGCATGATCATCAAGCATTCATAAACAAGCATTTACCATTGAAACATTGGATTGAAACATCTGCAACGTTTGCTTATTATCGCATGTTTCTTAATTATATGCAACTTTTCTCGTTATTTCATGTCTCCACATGTCTATGCATATGATCATGAGTGGACACATGTACTTGGTGGATGTGAGTCACACAAACATGTAGCCACACCTAGGGTAGCAAATAGAACCTTGTTCAGGGTTACATTTCATGAGCCAACACTTAAGCTTTCTTGTGATTACACTAACTAGCTCAATGAGTGACTACTACATGAAACGATTGGATAACCTTGCAAATTGCCTAAACATGTTTAGAGTATCATTATGAACAACTTTGATATTCATGGTTAGGGGTAAAAAGGTCATTAAGCCATGCTTTGGTGTGTATCATCATGTAAATGTGACATATTTGACCAAGTTTGAACTAGGTGTTAGAGACCTTGCATGGAGGAGATCACTAAAGCAAAGTTGTAGTGTTTGACATAAGGAACAACTTTTATTTTTGGGTCATTGACTAATTTAGCTTCTAACATGCTTGAATTGGTCCCACAAAAATCAGAAAAATCAACCTCTCATGACTTATGAAATTTTGCTAAGTCTTGATCACTGACAGTGCTGTCAGCCCGACTTTGGATTGATTTTACTCGATGTTGGTTGGGAATTAGAACACGATTTTTGAACAATAGTTGAAGCTGGTACATAGGTCTACCAATTCGGTTTAGGATGTTTGCACAACGAAGCCACGGATTCTCAATTAACTCGATTGCAAAACTCGTCGTCAGGCTCGGCCCTGCTTAACTGAATCGACTGAACCGACTGAATCAAAACCTTCAGTGGCCGACACCGGCAGGAACCGCGCGCCGCGTGGAGGTTGCGACGGCCGCGCGTTGCTGTTTCCCTGATCACGCAGGCCACGACGCGCCTGAGCGCGGCATTATCACGCCAGCGTCCGCCCGCTCCCTCCCGTGCTCACCATTTTCATTTCCTCGGCCTCTCTTCCTCACCGCAGCAGCAGCCGAGCGCCTCCTCACTCCGCCGTCGCCATAGCCGTGCGCAAGCTCAAGACGAGCCATCCATTCTTCACCGTACCAGCACCACTAGCTCCCCAGCAACCTACTACCTCCTCCCGTGTCTGCTGCTAGCGCTTGGTAAGCCACCGCAATGCGTGCGAGCTCGCCGGAGTTCCGCCGCTAGCCCCGTCTCCGTGGCCATGTCGCCACTGTCCACCCTAGGTCGCGTTAGGGCGCTAGCTAGCTCCGCCATAGCTCGGTGATGCTCGGCGTAGCGTTCGATCGAGCCACCGTAGCCCCCACCGGCGTACCACCGTTGTCCAGCTCCGCCGTGCCACCATGAATGCTGCCACCATACTTAGCTCCGTCAATAGGCTCGGTCAAGTAGGTCACTAGGTCCGGGAAGTAGTGGGGTCGTGTCTTGAAGACGTCACCGCCGGTGGACTCGCCGTCGACGAGCCATGGCCGCGCGAGCTTGCTCAGCGCCGCCGGCTCTATTTTGTCTCGCTGACCGGTGGGGTCAACTGACCAGTGGGTCCCGCGTGTCGGCGACTCCCTGTATTAAAGCCAGTTCAGTTTGAATGCAGATTTCATATGTTTTGTAAATTTTGTATCTTCAGTTTGGTAGCTTCAAAAATTGTGAAATAAATTTGGTAGTGCTCCTTAGGAAGTGTAGTATTTAGGAAAAATATGTTTTTGACATGCACAGTAGAAATTTTTGGAGATTTAAAATAGGTATTTGAAATGTGCTTTTGAATGCTTTCAAAATTTTTTATTTTATATCTAGAGCTCCTAAGCTCCAAAATTTATGAAATTTTTGTGGTAAGCTAGTCTTAGCATATATGAGCTATGGTAAAAATTTGAGGACCAGTGCATGTGTATATTAATAGTTATAGATTTTTATTTTATGATTAGTTAATCCTTGCATGAATTTTTATAAATTATTTATGAATCCAAAATTCATGAAATTTGTTGGAGGTAATCCTAGTACCATATGGATGCTAAGAAAAATAGGAAATCTATTGCTTGACACTTTTTAATAAGGTTTTCCATTTATGCTATTTCAAGCCTTGCTGCCTTGTCATTTTTGTATAGGATGTTCTACTTGGTAAAATGACATGAAATTTTTATAGTAGTCCTTTGATAGCATTAGCAAGGCACTGTAAATTTTTGAGAATTTATGAAGTACCTCTGGTATATGTTTATTATTTAACCTAGATATCTAAATAAAATAATAAAGGCATTTAAATAAATAGTTTGGGCTTCACCATTATATTGTCTTGAATGTATTTGGCATGCTTAAACTGTTGGTAAGCTTTATGTTGTCAAATTTTGAGTGATCACATCAAGTAGTAGTATCGTTGCTTTAAAATGCAAAATTAAAAGGGTTCCGGATAGATTCTGTAGTTTGATGAGTTGCATGTTGAAAATGATGTGTACTGTAAAAATGGTTAATAATAAAGTTGTAGAGAATTTGATAAGCTTTCCAGAAAGTCCATGATCACTGCATTTGAATTAGTAGAACTCTAGTTATGAGTAAAACAAATTGCTGTTGTTTTGTGATATAGTAGATGCATTGTAGAAGTAGTTAATTAATAATCGAGAAGAGATATGCACCTACTCAATAAACATGTTGCACTTGTTAACTTATATGCATTCGTAATATTTATGCCATACTCATGCATCTAGGATCGGAGGAAGAGATAACGTTGCTGGAATTCGAAGAAGCAGAGGAAGGGGACCAGCAGGAGAATCCACAAGTCACAGCTCCCGAAGGCGTGGAGCAGAACCCTGAAGAGCTTCCGGAGTGTCCTGACCACCGCCCTACTTCCTTTCTGCGAGGCAAGCCCCGGAGCATTATAAGTCTCCCCGTAATTTACAAATGTTTAATTAAGTACTTACGATTGATGCATTAGGTTATAAGAGTTGAATGGAACCACTTGATGCATATAAATTCCTTGTCCAGATATTACACCTTTAACCAGTATAGGTCCAGGATCGAATATATGCTTAGCCATGCTTAGACCGGTAGAAGTCGGGTGATGTCCTATCACCTATGAGATATAGGTGGATACCGGAGCATGGTTGGCTATATTTGCTATCGTGGAATAGAACCATGGGGTAAAAGAAAATCGAGACCGGACGGGAAGTCGATAGAGAAGCAACAAGACATGGAGGTCTTGGGTGTGGATCTATCCCCATCTGTGTCGATTAAGGACCGTACCGTTGTTGGCGCTTCTGACAAGATTGAACGCATGCCTCTCACTTAGCTGGCCAGATAACTCATTCCGACCGCGAAGCCGAGTAATTCAACTCAGGCTGGGACCGTTCTGTTGTGCGCTCCTTCCGAGGAACGATCAGACTGAGCCCAAGGGCAGGCTTGGCCTGAGCATCCTAGCATCTGGTGTTCCAGATTGTGCGGCGTGGTACGGACCCGCGAAATGTGTACTTGAGTTGTACCAAAGGTGACCTAAGGCTATCGTGGCTGGTAGACCTGGGTTTGTGTTAGGAATAAATTCTCAGCTGGTTGAAATCGATTCGAATCGCCGTCTCTCCCGGATAGTGAGAAACTTGGCTAGTCTCAACATCGTAGCAACTGTGTTATGAAACATGATGGTTCGGATGAATATGGAATTACAATACCTGCTATGGTTACTATTATATGCTTCTAAAATGATATACCACATGTTTGGCATAAGATAGTTGCTAATCTAGAAATGGATAGTTCTAATTAACTTGATAAAGGAATCGTAATTGTATAATGAGTTAATTGCTTTTATGCAAAATGTTGTCGAGTTACGTCCACTTATACAGCCTTACATAATCCTTGGAGTCATTTTATTTTCTGGTTCATGATGGGTAAGTCTAGCTGAGTACCTTCTCGTACTCAGGGTTTATTTTCCCATTGTTGCAGATGGCACTGTGTATCATGGTTATTGCAAGAGTTGCTTCTATCCCGCTGTGGATGAGGAGTAAGCCTTGGGCAGGCTTCTTTATTAATTCCTATCCTTGCTTTTGTGGACCGTGATCTGGCTTAGCACTGTATTAAACTATGTTAGAAACTTTAATTTTGAACTTAATTGCTTCCACTTTGTTTATCAAACTCGATTTGTAATAACTTTTATTCGTACTCTGATGACGAAATGTATCTGTGAACTTTATATAATATGTGGCATGTATGTTGAATCCTATACGATCTTGGTTGTTGTAAATCATTTATCGAGACCCGTCGTGGTACTCGACGGACTACCGGGTTTATATGGGTTCAAGTATGACAGTGCGACCGCTTGCGGGCTGCCATTGTACTTGTACTCTTATAAATTGGTCGGTTCTGCGACAGCTGGTATCAGAGCAAGATTCAACGTTAATTGTCACAAGTGTATTTAAAACAAAAGTTTTTGTTTTCCAAAAACCCTTCTCGAGCAACTAATAGTTATATAATAGGTATTTGAAATCTAAAGTGTGCCGATGATCACTTTCCTTATGCCCAAATTAAGGACTATTAGGTGGCTATTTAAGTACTAACAAGGGGGTTTTTACTTCGTCGTACATACGGCGTGCTATTGTATGGATACCATTCAGTTGAGTGGTAATGTATGGATCAAATGCCTCTACGCCAAGGTAAGATGATGAGTGTATGACCGCAAGATGTGAGCGTGCGGTCGGGAAGAGTTAGCTTTGGTACGACTATGTATGCATGCTTGCATGTGTATATGGTACGCATTTAATTGTGGGTTTAAATTATTGTCGGGTAGATTGATACGGAAGTATATGTATGGGTATACATATATGAAAGTATTTACAATTATATTCTGCATATTTCATTATGGGTTTAGGGCTGAGATGAAATTTTATGCAGGTACACTAACAACGAAACGTGTAGCTCGACTAGTTACGATATATATGAGAGACGTATGTATGCCACCATGTCTACCGATTAGAAACAAATTTTTCCTAAGTTTGTGAGGATGTACGGCACGAGCATGCATCATGATAATTACCATTCACATAACTACATTGTTCCTCCCCTTATAAAAATTCTTACTCGGTTATGTAACCCTTATCCATTATGGCATTGTCTCATCAAGTGGTACATGTTAATGGTGCAGATGGCACGCACAAAGCAGACCGCTCGCAAGTCCACCGGAGGCAGAGCTCCCAGCCGTCAGCTTGCTCCATGTACCCGTCAACGTCACACATTCCTTGGAGAGTTCGGGATGCCTACACTCTTGTGGAGAGTGCTCAGCTATGTAGGCTATCCTGACGGAATGGAACCCCGCTACTTCTGGGCGAATGAGCAGTTGGGAGAAGGTCTCTTAGTTACTATGGAGGCCGTTGTTCGTCCCCTAGGTGATGAGTCTGAGTGGACAAGCTGGTGTTATGAGTCAACTGGCAGGACTACTGAAGAAGCAGCTGGCAGGACAGCCTTTGGGATCCTGAGGGATATCATGGATCGTTTTCCTTAGGAGCTGGCAGCCACTTTGGTTAGAGTCTTTCTGAGGGGTAACCCCTCCACTAACTCATGGTAGCAGGCAAGAGGAAGATCTTTGGAGATTGGTGCAGTAGAAGGGCAGAACAGTGATAACCCTTCCATGAGCGCCATGTTCGCAGTAATGAGAGTGTTAGATGGAGTAGAAGGTAGTCTCAGACGTGTATCTGGTGCTCTTGGTCATGCCCGTGAGGACCGACGTCAGCTTTAGAGGGCGCACGACGCCGAGATTGAGAGGCTCACTGTAGAGATGACTCGGTTAACTCACCAAAGGAATGCAGCCTAGTCCAGGGAAGATGTTCTGAGAGCTCGACAGTTCGAGCTGGGGCAGCAGCTGGCCAATGCGGAAGAATACAACGACAATCTACATGAAGAGGTTCATCTGCTGAACAATCAGCTCCACCCTTATGTCCCACCTGGAGCCGCAGAGATGGATCTAGAAGAGGACGAGGAAGAAGAAGAAGTAGAGCCTGAAGAAGAAGTGGAGCCTGAGGAAGGAGATGATCCTATGTCTGACCTCGATAGTGATCATGATGAGGATTAGATCGCTTAGTACTTAGTGGAAGGTCTAATGTATCACCTTTATTCATGTAATGGACCTGTAGTTCGAATTTGGCTTTAGTAACCCAACTATCATGTAATGTTGATTAATCGCACGTTTGGTTGAACATCAATGCAATTCCAGTCCTTTGTCGGTAATCATGATTTAAATTTGCATGCGTTATGAGCGCGATAAGTGGTCAAATTGGGGATGTCATGTTGCGAGAATGAATTGTTATGCCTCTGTTTTTATTGTGATTTTGAGAATTTTCTCTAGTAATTTCAGTTTGGCATGAGTACATAATTCATCTGCAATCTCTTGACATCAACCAATAATCGCTTATTGTTGCAACTTCGCAGATGACGCGCACCCGTGCTGGAGCTGGTGGCAGCCAAGATGGCAACCATGATGACTTGCCACCCCCACCGCCGCCGTCTGCTCAGGAGTTCTTTACCCAGTTCCTGGGGAGCCAGAGGACAATGGAGGAAGCTTTGCGCCTTATCGCGCAAAACACTACTCGGGGCCACCCACATCAACCAGGGGCCGAGCCAAATCAGCATAGTACATTCAAGGAGTTTCTGGATACGAAGCCTCTAATCTTCAAGGTGGCTGAGGAACCACTGCAGGCCGATGAGTGGCTGAATACCATTGAGCAGAAATTTCATCTGCTGAGGGTCACGGAGCATCTGAAAGCAGAGTATGCTTCTCATCAATTGCAAGGACCAGCAGGGATCTAGTGGACACATTTCCTGTCATCTTTGCCTGCTAACGCATGAGTGACCTGGGAACAGTTCAAGCTGGCTTTTAGGGGACACCATATTCCCCCGAGCCTGATGCGCATGAAAGCAGCCGAATTTATGAGGCTCACTCAAGGAACAAAGTCACTCACAGAATATATGCACGCATTCAACAACTTGTCCAGATATGCTCCAAGTTTTGTGGATACTGAAGAGAAAAAGATAGAGAGTTTCAAGCGAGGTTTGGGTACCAAACTGATGAAGACTATGGCAAATTCTAGATGTGCCATGTACAATGAGTTCATTAGTGATGCCTTGACCCAAGAAAACCACAACAACATGCATGCAGTTGCTAAGGGTCGCAAAAGGACATTTGAGGCCGGTGCATCCGGATCTTTCCAGTCAAAAGCGCCTATCACAGCTAGGCCACAATTCCGTCCACCTGCACCCAAGTTTAGGCCTCCACCACCTAAGGCTCAGAATAATAGGCCACAGAAACCATTCCATAAGGCATTCACTATTGCCCTACCAAAAGGAAATGGTAGTCAGGACACCTCCACCGGATTCAGAAGTAATCAACCATGTTTCAACTGCAACCAACTAGGTCATTAGTCCAAGGAGTGCCCCCACCCCAAGAAGAATGGCAACCCAAATCAGAACAATCAGAGGCAGGTGAATGCCAGGGCACGTCAGGGACACTTTCATTATACCGCTATAGAAGAAGTGCCCGCCGGAGAAGTTGTCACGGCTGGTATGTTTCTCGTCAACCAGCATCCCGCTGTTGTTTTATTTGATTCGGGAGCTTCTCATTCATTTATGAGTCAAGCATTTGCATCTAGACATGATCAAGAAATAATTGAAGTAAGTAAAGGGGGTTATAACATAAGTTCAGCAGGGGGTACTGTTACTACCAAAAAGATAGTCAAAAATGTACTCATCTCGATACAAGGGAGGGAGTACACCACGGATTTGATAATATTGCTCGGGTTGTCAATAAGTGTAATCTTAGGCATGAATTGGATGAAGGATCATGGTGTTCTTATTGACACTAGCACCCGTACTATTATGTTGAGAGAACCCACGGGAGGGAATGCTTTTCTAGTCCCACTCTCCCGCGATTTCGAACCCCAACATTTAGCCTGTGCTATCCAAACCACCACACTTTGTGAGATTCCAGTGGTTTGTGAGTTTCTGGATGTATTTCCTGAGGAATTACCAGGTCTACCACCGGATAGGGACGTGGAATTTAAGATCGAGTTAGTGCCAGGTACCGCACCCTTATCTAGAAGGCCCTATAGAATGCCACCCAATGAGTTAGCAGAACTTAAGGTTCAATTGCAAGATCTATTGGACAAGGGTCTTATCCAACCTAGCTCATCTCCGTGGGGATGTCCAGCCTTGTTTGTGAAAAAGAAGGACAAGTCACTAAGAATGTGTGTGGATTACAGACCACTCAATGCTGTGACCATCAAGAACAAATATCCATTGCCCTGCATCGACATCTTGTTCGATCAGCTAGCGAAGGCAAAGGTATTCTCCAAAATTGACTTGAGATCAGGCTACCATCAGATAAAGATCAGACCAGAGGATATACCTAAAACTGCTTTCTCTACTAGGTATGGCTTATACGAGTATTTGGTTATGTCTTTCAGACTAACAAATGCTCCAGCCTACTTCATGTACCTGATGAACTCGGTATTCATGCCTGAACTTGACAAGTTCGTGGTCGTGTTTATCGATGATATATTAATTTATTCAGAAAATGAGTCAGATCATGAAAAGCATCTGAGGGTTGTTTTATCCAGACTGAGGGAGCATAAGCTATATGCCAAGTTTAGCAAATGTGAATTTTGGATGAACAAAATACCTTTCTTAGGTCACATTTTATCAAGAGATGGAATTTCAGTAGACCCACCAAAGGTACAAGAGGTCATGAATTGGAAAGCCCCAACTTTGGTTCATGAAGTTAGGAGTTTTCTAGGGTTAGCAGGATACTATCGTCGGTTTATTCTAGATTTCTCAAAGATAGCTAAGCCTATGACCAGACTACTTCAGAAAGATGAGAAGTACAAATGGACACCAGAATGTGAAACAGCTTTTCACACCCTTAGAACTTTGTTGACTACAGCACCTGTGCTAGCACAACCAGACATTGAAAAGCCTTTTGATGTATTTTGTGATGCATCGGGAATAGGTTTAGGATGTGTGCTTATGCAAGAAGGAAGAGTAATTGCATATGCTTCTCGGCAATTGAGAAAACATGAAGTCAACTACCCTACACATGATTTGGAACTTGCAGCCGTTGTCCATGCATTAAAGATATGGAGACATTACTTGTTGGGCAATGTATGTCATATCTATACTAACCACAAAAGTCTCAAGTATATCTTTACCCAGCTAGAACTGAACATGAGACAACGAAGATGGTTGGAATTGATTAAGGACTACAATTTAGAAGTGCATTACCATCCGGGTAAAGCAAATGTAGTAGCTGATGCACTTAGTCAGAAGTCTCATTGCAACACTGTGGAAGCATTATTGGAAGATGGATTCAACTTGCTACACCCTGCTGTGCTACACAATATCACGATCAGTTGTTCACTTGAGAGCAAAATCATAGAGCTGCAGCCGACAGATGTAGGAATAAGTCACATCAAAAGAAAAATGCAAGAACAGGAAACCAAACATTTTAGATTGGACGAAAGAGGTGTATTATGGTTTAAGGACTGACTAGTGATACCAAAAGACCGTGAGCTAAGGAATCAAATTCTAGGTGAAGCTCACTCGTCCAAATTGTCTATCCATCCGGGTAGTAGTAAGATGTATCAAGATTTGAAAACCCGTTTTTGGTGGACAAAGATGAAGAAAGAGATCGCAGCCTATGTTGCTAGGTGTGATAACTACAGTAGAGTAAAAGTTGTCCATATGAAAACTACTAGATTACTTCAGCCATTGCCTATTCCAGGATGGAAATGGGAGGAAATCAGCATGGACTTTATCATAGGCCTTCCAATGACGCCACAAGGTCACGATTCAATATGGGTTATTGTTGATCGTCTCACCAAGTCAGCACACTTTATACCTGTGAACACACGGTATATAGTGGGAAAATACGCTGAGATATATGTTTCCCAAATCGTGAGACTGCATGGAGTACCCAGGACTATAATCTCAGATCGAGGACCACAGTTCATAGCTCGTTTCTAGGAGCACTTACACCAGGCTTAGGGAACCAAGCTAATCAGAAGTTTAGCTTATCATCCACAAACTTCAGGACAGACAGAGCGAGTGAACCAAATCCTAGAAGATTTACTTAGAGCTTGTGTTATATCTTCAAAAGGGTCATGGGAGAAATGGCTACCTTTAGCTGAATTCTCCTATAACAACAGTTATCAAGCTAGTATCAAGATGGCTCCATTTGAAGCCTTGTATGGTAGAAAATGTAGAACTCCATTGAACTAGATTGAGCCCGATGAAAGGAGATACTTTGGTATTGATTTTGTCAATGAAGCCGAAGAGCAAGTATGTATCATCCAACAACATATGAAGGCAGCTCAATCAAGACAAAAGAGTTATGCCAACAGAAGAAGAAGACCACTAACTTTTGAAGTGGGTGACTATGTATACTTGAGAGTATCACCCATGAAAGGTGTGAAAAGATTTGGGATGAAAAAGAAGCTTTTGCCAAGATATGTAGGGCCATACAAAATTTTGGAACGAAAAGGAAATGTTGTGTATAAGTTACAACTTCCACCAGAGATGAGTGCAATCTTTGATGTGTTCCATGTTTCTCAGTTAAAGAAATGTCTTCGAGTACCTGAAGAAGCTATCGCACCCACCAACGTGCAGCTTCAATCGGATTTGACCTATGAAGAAAAGCCAATTCGAGTATTAGAGGAGATGGAGAGAGTAACACGGAGTAAGATTATTAAATTCTATAAGGTGGTGTGGAACAATCATAGTGAACAAGATGCTACGTGGGAAAGAGAAGATTATCTACGAGAAGTTTATCCCGTCTTTTTCCAAGAATGGTAGGTCTTGCAAATCTCGGGACGAGATTTTTATAAGGGGGAGGGGCTGTAACACCTTGGGTGTTAGCCTTGCATAACTTGACTTGCATAACATGAGCATGATCATCAAGCATTCATAAACAAGCATTTACCATTGAAACATTGGATTGAAACATCTGCAACGTTTGCTTATTATCGCATGTTTCTTAATCATATGCAACTTTTCTTGTTATTCCATGTCTCCACATGTCTATGCATATGATCATGAGTGGACACATGTACTTGGTGGATGTGAGTCAAACAAACATGTAGCCACACCTAGGGTAGCAAATAGAACCTTGTTCAGGGTTACATTTCATGAGCCAACACTTAAGCTTTCTTGTGATTACACTAACTAGCTCAATGAGTGACTACTACATGAAATGATTGGATAACCTTGCAAATTGCCTAAACATGTTTAGAGTATCATTATGAACAACTTTGATATTCATGGTTAGGGGTAAAAAGGTCATTAAGCCATGCTTTGGTGTGTATCATCATGTAAATGTGACATGTTTGACCAAGTTTGAACTAGGTGTTAGAGACCTTGCATGGAGGAGATCACTAAAGCAAAGTTGTAGTGTTTGACATAAGGAACAACTTTTATTTTTGGGTCATTGACTGATTTAGCTTCTAACATGCTTGAATTGGTCCCACAAAAATCAGAAAAATCAACCTCTCATGACTTATGAAATTTTGCTAAGTCTTGATCACTGACAGTGCTGTCAGCCCGACTTTGGATTGATTTTACTCGATGTTGGTTGGGAATTAGAACACGATTTTTGAACAATAGTTGAAGCTGGTACATAGGTCTACCAATTCAGTTTAGGATGTTTGCACAACGGAGCCACGGATTCTCAGTTAACTCGATTGCAAAACTCGTCGTCAGGCTCGGCCCTGCTTAACTGAATCGACTGAACCGACTGAATCAAAACCTTCAGTGGCCGACATCGGTAAGAACTGCGCGCCGCGTGGAGGTCGCGACAGCCGCGGGTCGCCGTTGCCCTGACCACGCAGGCCACGATGCGCCTGAGCGCGGCATTATCACGCCAGCGTCCGCCCGCTCCCTCCCGTGCTCACCATTTTCATTTCCTCGGCCTCTCTTCCTCGCCGCAGCAGCAGCCGAGCGCCTCCTCACTCCGCCATCGCCATAGCCGTGCGCAAGCTCACGACGAGCCATCCATTCTTCACCGCAGCAGCACCACTAGCTCCCCAGCAACCTACTACCTCCTCCCGTGTCTGCTGCTAGCGCTTGGTAAGCCACCGCAACGCGTGCGAGCTCGCCGGAGTTCTGCCGCTAGCCCCATCTCCATGGCCACGTCGCCACCGTCCACCCCAGGCCGCGTTAGGGCGCTAGCTAGCTTCGCTGCAGCTCGGTGATGCTCGGCGTAGCGTTCGATCGAGCCACCATAGCCCCCACCGATGTACCGCCGTTGTCCAGCTCCACCGTGCTGCCATGAATGCCGCCACCATACTTAGCTCCGTCAATAGGCTCGGTCAAGTAGGTCACTAGGTCCGGGAAGTAGTGGGGGTCGTGTCTTGAAGACGTCACCGCCGGCAGACTCGCCGTCGACGAGCCATGGCCGCGCGAGCTTGCTCAGCGCCGCCGGCTCTGTTTTGTCTCGCTAACCGGTGGGGTCAACTGACCAGTGGGTCCCGCGTGTCAGCGACTCCCTGTATTAAAGCTAGTTCAGTTTGAATGCAGATTTCATATGTTTTGTAAATTTTGTATCTTCAGTTTGGTAGCTTCAAAAATTGTGAAATAAATTTGGTAGTGCTCCTTAGGAAGTGTAGTATTTAGGAAAAATATGTTTTTGACATGTACAGTAGAAATTTTTGGAGATTTAAATAGGGATTTGAAATGTGCTTTTGAATGCTTTCAAAATTGTTTATTTTATATATAGAGTTCCTGTGCTCCAAAATTTATGAAATTTTTGTGGTAAGCTAGTCTTAGCATATATGATCTCTGGTAAAAATTTGAAGACCAGTGCATGTGTAGATTAATAGTTATAGATTTTTCTTTTATGATTAGTTAATCCTTGCATGAATTTTTATAAATTATTTATGAATCCAAAATTCATGAAATTTGTTGGAGGTAATCCTAGTACCATATGGATGCTAAGAAAAATAGGAAATCTGTTGCTTGACACTTTTTAATAAGGTTTTCCATTTATGCTATTTCAAGCCTCGCTACCTTGTCATTTTTGTATAGGATGTTCTACTTGGTAAAATGACATGAAATTTTTATAGTAGTCCTTTGATAGCATTAGAAAGGCACTGTAAATTTTTGAGAATTTATGAAGTACCTCTGGTATATGTTTATTATTTAACCTAGATATCTAAATAAAATAATAAAGGCATTTAAATAAATAGTTTGGGCTTCACCATTATATTGTCTTGAATGTATTTGGCATGCTTAAACTGTTGGTAAGCTTTATGTTGTCAAATTTTGAGTGATCACATGAAGTAGTAGTATCGTTGCTTTAAAATGCAAAATTAAAAGGGTTCCGGATAGATTCTGTAGTTTGATGAGTTGCATGTTGAAAATGATGTGTACTATAAAAATGGTTAATAACAAAGTTGTAGAGAATTTGATAAGCTTTCTAGAAAGTCTAGGATCATTGCATTTGGATTAGTAGAACTCTAGTTATGAGTAAAACAAATTGCTGTTGTTTTGTGATATAGTAGATGCATTGTAGAAGTAGTTAATTAATAATCGAGAAGAGATATGCACCTACTCAATAAACATGTTGCACTTGTTAACTTATATGCATTCGTAATACTTATGCCATACTCATGCATCTAGGATCGGAGGAAGAGATAACGTTGCTGGAATTCGAAGAAGCAGAGGAAGGGGACCAGCAGGAGAATCCACAAGCCGCAGCTCCCGAAGGCGTGGAGCAGAACCCTGAAGAGCTTCCGGAGTGTCCTGACCACCGCCCTACTTCCTTTCTACGAGGCAAGCCCCGGAGCATTATAAGTCTCCCCGTAATTTACAAATGTTTAATTAAGTACTTACGATTGATGCATTAGGTTATAAGAGTTGAATGGAACCACTTGATGCATATAAATTCCTTGTCCAGATATTACACCTTTAACTGGTATAGGTCCAGGATCGAATATATGCTTAGCCATGCTTAGATCGGTAGAAGTCGGGTGATGTCCTGTCACCTGCGAGATATAGGTGGATACCGGAGCACGGTTGGCTATATTTGCTATCGTGGAACAGAACCATGGGTAAAAGAAAATCGAGATCGGACGGGAAGTCGATAGAGAAGCAACAAGACATGGAGGTCTTGGGTGTGGATCTATCCCCGTCTATGTCGATTAAGGACCGTACCGTTGTTGGCGCTTCTGACAAGATTGAACGCATGCCTCTCACTTAGCTGGCCGGATAACTCGTTCCGACCACAAAGCCGAGTAATTCGACTCAGGCCGGGAACCATTCTGTTGTGCGCTCCTTCCGGGGAACGATCAGACTGAGCCCAAGGGCAGGCTTGGCCTGAGCATCCTAGCATCTGGTGTTCCAGATTGTGCGACACGGTACGGACCCGCGAAATGTGTACTTGAGTTGTACCAAAGGTGACCTAAGGCTATCATGGCTGGTAGACCTAGGTTTGTGTTAGGAATAAATTCCTAGCTGGTTGAAATCGATTGGAATCGCCGTCTCTCCCGGATAGTGAGAAACTTGGCTAGTCCCAACATCGTAGCAACTGTGTTATGAAACATGATGGTTCGGATGAATATGGAATTACAATACCTGCTATGGTTACTATTGTATGCTTCTAAAATGATATACCACATGTTTGGCACAGGATAGTTGCTAATCTAGAAATGGATAGTTCTAATTAACTTGATAAAGGAATCGTAATTGTATAATGAGTTAATTGCTTTTATGCAAAATGTTGTCGAGTTACGTCTACTTATACAGCCTTGCATAATCCTTGGAGTCATTTTATTTTCTGGTTCATGACAGGTAAGTCTAGCTGAGTACCTTCTCGTACTCAGGGTTTATTTTCCCATTGTTGCAGATGGCACTGTGTATCATAGTTATTGCAAGAGTTGCTTCTATCCCGCTGTGGATGAGGAGTAAGCCTTGGGCAGGCTTCTTTATTAATTCCTATCCTTGCTTTTGTGGACCGTGATCTGGCTTGGCACTGTATTAAACTATGTTAGAAACTTTAATTTCGAACTTAATTGCTTCCGCCTTGTTTATCAAACTCGGTTTGTAATAACTTTTATTCGTACTCTGATGACGAAATGTATCTGTGAACTTTATGTAATATGTGGCATGTATGTTGAATCCTGTATGATCTTGGTTGTTGTAAATCGTTTATCGAGACCCATCGTGGTACTCGATGGACTACCGGGTTTATTTGGGTTCAAGTATGACAGTGCGACCGCTTGCGGGCTGCCATTGTACTTGTACTCTTATAAATTGGTCGGTTCTGCGACAGTGGTCCTCTATTTGTAGTATAGTATGTTCATATGTTACAGACTATCACATGCTAGATCACAATGTTCCCACAAAGCACCTGTTACAAAAACACGTACTATCTGATTAAGGTATTCAGGATGCTACCACTGTCTGTTAAGCTTTACAATTAATTCTATAGGCTTGGCTATTTTTTTGTTTGCCCCCGTGGTTCCCTTTTCTTATCTGTATTTTAATAATATAGCGTGACAGAACTCTTGCCGTCATTTAATGAACAAATGTTACTTAATACCATTCTTATTTCTACATTCTAAGGAAGTGTTCGCTCCTTATTTTTGCATACTTGCAACTAAACCTGCTACCAATAATCACAAGTAGGTCTAGAAAATGATTTGACAAGCAAGCAACGGGATTGTCTTTGTTGCATTTTAGTTATAACTGATACCTCTTGTTAAAAATAGATTAGGAAGACATACAGAATGACAACTTCCTTGAAAAAAACTATTCCAGGACGAAATTGGTGCTGCAAAGGTAATCGGTTAGAATGTGCTTATTCGACCTCTTTTACAGTCTCTATTCTATTTTGCGGTTGCATGTTCCTCATATTTGACAGTTTGTGTCATAGTGACATCTATGTTTTTTTTATTACTGATGATACAGGATCACATATGTTAGCAAGTTTGTGGATGATTTGCATCATATTTGACAGTTTGTAGCATAGTTAGCAAGTTTGTGGATGATTTGCCACTCAAAGCTGATTTAGGTGCTAGTCTATCTCTTTTGGATATAGGTAGCTGATACTATAGACTTATCATTGATAAATCATTGATTCATGTTTGTAATGGCTGACCATATATGTATGTCTTAGTGAGTGTTTGGACTTGGTCATGAATGAATCTATTTGTATGAGAAACGTGCACAATGATGTTACTTTTGTATTAATTTACAACCAAATGGCCTTTTATTTTTTTAAATGCATTTAAATGATCTCGTCAAACCATCAGTCGCTAAAAATATTTGTAACTTCAAATTGTCTATCGCTATAGAGTACTGGCAGGCTATCTGTCGCTAAGGAGTAGCAGCAGACTATCTATCGCTAAAAAAATACAAGGCAACGAACTATCTGTCGCTAAAAGTGCTGTCTAACGCTAAAGATTTTTAGCAACAGGACTTACAGCGTCTACAGAAGTCTGTCGCTATAACTTTTTTAGCGTCAGATTATCTGTTGCCGTAGCCGCTTTTAGCATAAGACCGTCCATCGCTAATTTTGGTGTTGTGGTGTAGTGTTTTCATGTTCATGATCTCTCCAAAGATATTATCATTCAAAGATCTATAAATGATGTTAGCAGCTTGGGTGTCGAGATCTAGGCATTTCTCTTATGCTTGAGTTAGATTCTCTTCATCCAACACATGAGAAAAGCCTACATCTACCATCCACCACATTTGAGGGCAAATAAACTTAAAATTGCATATCGTCCAATTATTTCATCGTGTAAAGTGTGTGCCATAAAAATGTGTGGACACTCAACATCTAGCCCATAGTTCACCATCCTCTCAGGTCAGTGAAGACCACAAATGAGAGATCTGGCTATGATACCACTTGTAGGGTCGAGATGGCAGACTAGAGGGGGGATGAATAGTCCTTTTTAAAAATAAATGTGCCGGCTAACCGAAATAATTGTAGAATTAAAACTATCGGTCTAGCCAAGACTACACCCCTATACCTAAGTTCACAAGCACCTTAAAAAGATCTTAATTAGGCAACGAAGATGTCGGGCTAGGTAGAGCTCACCTAATCAATTCTAGAGCAAGATCATACAAACCTATGCACTAGTACTTCAAACAACCGGGAGAGCTCCTACACAATCTAGTAAGCAAAAGCACAAAGCCACCTAAGCTCACTAGCAATGCTCAATGACAAGGCTACACAAGCCAAATTAGAGAGCGCAAATTATTTAGCTATACAAACTAAGCAAAGTGACTAGCAATGTTACTAAAACAAAATTAGCCACGTAAGGGAGCTACTTCTTTGCTACATAAAGCAAGAAGGTAACTAGCAAGCTACATAAGCAAACTAATTACAAGAGCAACTACACAAGCACAATGTATATGAAAGTAATTGCAAGCTAGTGTAAAGGGGATGCACTGCCCTTGGCACGTGGTGCACACCGTACACATCGGTGCAACCCTTCCTCTATGCTCCTCTCGACCGAATCTAGGTGGGCACTACCCTAGGGGTGGTGGTGCCATCGGACAAGGCACAAAAGTGCTAGCTCCAACCCCTGCTCTCAGCCTCGACCAGACAATCACCGCTACTGGGGTGGCAGTGCACTGGTGAAAGCTCTAGTTTGGTTTGGGTGAATTGATGAAACCCTAAATGCTAACCTAGTTTATCAAGTGATCATGAGATAGGTAGCACATTCCAAGGGATGAAGCAAATGAAGACCATGACATGATGATGGTGATGCCATGGTGATGATCAAGTGCTTGGACTTGAAAAGAAGAAAGAGAAAAACAAAAGGCTCAAGGCAAAGGTATAAATGGTAGGAGCCATTTTGTTTTGGTGATCGAGACACTTAGTGAGTGTGATCACATTTAGGATCGATAGTCATACTATTAAGAGGGGTGAAACTCGTATCGAAATGCGGTTATCAAAGTGCCACTAGATGCTCTAACTCATTGAATATGCATTTAGGATCTAGTGGAGTGCTAACACCCTTGAAAATGTTTGTGAAAATATGCTAACACATGTGCACAAGGTGATACACTTTGTGGTTGGCACATTTGAGCAAGGGCGAAGAAGATAGAGTTGGAAAGGAGTTAGTCACGCTGGTCATGAAGTGACCGAACGTTGGTCTCAGTGGGACCGGTGCAACCAGTCAATGATACAGCAAAGACGCTGGCATCGGTCTTCAACCAGATGCTGGGTCACTTGGTGACCAAACGCTGACAGGGTGCATCCAGTCCTGCCGATGTGGTAGTGCACAAAAGAGTCACCATGTGACCGAACACTAGGTGAGTCTAGTCGAGCTTGACCGGATGCGTCTGGTCATGAAAAGTCATCTCTGGATGCTTACTGGAAACGACTAGATGCTGGGGCTCAACGTCCAGTCACTTTGAGCTGCTGCGTCCGGACATCACTTGACCATTGGGATCGAGCGCTCAATATATGAAGAGAGGGGACACGTGGCGTGCATCGCACGACCGGACGCCGGGGTGCAGCGTCCGGTCAATATGACCGGAGCATCCGGTCACCCCGTGTTGTGCCCAGTGAAGGGGTACAATAGCTCTATTTTGTGGAGGCTTCTATTTAAGCCCCATGGCCGGCTCACGCTCACTCTCTTGGCCATTTGCATTGACATAGCAACCTTATGAGCTTAGCCAAAGCCCTCCCACTCATCTCCATCATTGATTCATCATCTTTGTGAGATTAGAAGAGAATCCAAGTGTATTGCTTGAGTGTTTGCATCTAGAGGCACTTGGTGTTCATGTTTCGCTGCAGGATTCGCTTGTTACTCTTGGTGGTTGCCGCCATCTAGACAGCTTCGAGCAGCGAGGATCGTCGAGTGGAGGGTGGTGATTGTCTCCGGCTTCGATCATGGTGATTATGAGGGGTTCTTGACCTTTCCCCAGTGGAGAGCCAAAAGGTACTTTAGTAAATTGCTCGTGGCTTGTGTGATCCTCATCTTGTGTTGGTTGTGCAGCACCCTATTGAGGGTTTGGCGTGTGATACCAATTAGCGTGTGAACCTCCAAGTGAGTGAATCGCCACAACGAGGACTAGCTTGCCAGCAAGCAAGTGAACCTTGATAAAAAAATTATTGTGTTCATCATTTGATTCTGAGGTGATTGGTCTTCATTGGTATTCATTCTTGTGATTGATTGGCTCCTTCCTCAACATGGCGGTATAAACAAATTGCTCACTCTCTTTACATTACCTCAAACTAGTTGTCAAGCTCTTTAGTGTAGCTAGTTGTGAGAGCTTGTTAGTTTGGTTAGTGTGGCTCCTTAGTTAGCCTTTGAGAGCATACTAACTTAGTGTAGTGACATAGCTATTGTGTGAATAGAAACTATATAAACTATAATTGTGGTAGGTGGCTTGCTATTTTAGTAGGCTAGCGCAACACTTACTTCGCCTCATAATTGTCTAACCGGTTGGTTAAGTGTTGTTGTAGAATTTTTTTAATAGGCTATTCACCCCCCCTCTAGCCATTAGGACCTTTCAAGTGGTATCAGAGCCGAGGTCACCGTGATTTGAGGCTTAACAACCTTCGGTGTAAAAATGGCTCAAATCAACAACACCAAGAAGCCACCCCAATTTGATGGCTCAAATTATCCTTATTGGAAAGCCAAGATGATAACTTATATCAAGGCAATCAATAGGAATGTTTGGAAGGTGGTAGAGACTAAGATTGAGATTGAAGATGAAGAGGCTCCCACCACCGCCGAAGAAATGCTACTCCAAAATAATGACATTGCTCTTAGTGCCATCCATGATGCTTTGGATGAGAGAACTTTTTAGCAAATCAAGAACATTGAGAGAGCTCATGAGGCATGGAAGAAATTGGAGGAATCATTTGAGGGCACTCAAGCCATGAAGAGTGCAAAGGCATACATTCTCAAAGAAAAGTTTGCAAGCCTCAAGATGAAGGAGGATGAGAGTGTGCCGGAGATATTCCATAGGCTTCAAGTGCTTGTCAATGATCTCAAAGCACTTGGAGAAGAGGTGAAGGATAAGGACTTCTCCCACAAGTTCTTGAGATGCTTACCTTCAAGATTTGGCACATTGGTCACTATTCTAGTGAGGAGTGGTTTGGACACCATGACACCAAACCAAGTGCTGGGAGATATAATGACCGATGATACATATAGAGATGATGATGAGAAGGAAAAAAAGAAGGAGAAGAAAGATGAGAAGAAGGATGAGAAGAAGGATGAGAAGAAGAAGAGTGTGGCATTCAAGGCCACATCATCCAAGGGCAAGGCAAAGCAAGATACATCAAGTGAAGATGATGGTTCATGGGATGATGATGATGATGAGAAGATGGCTCTATTTATCAAGAAATTTGGCAAATTCATGATGAAGAAAGGGTACCGTGCTAGAAGAAAGAAATCTTCATCCAAGAACAAGGAAGTGATGTAGACTAGTCCCGATCTTTCGAAAGGTATGATAGCGTCGATTGGTGGAGACTCGATGTTCATGATCTAGGCTTCGAATCAAGACTAATTTGGACCCCCGCAACCGTTACACCACTGCTCCGTTGGTTATCAACCACGCGAACATGATTGACCTCGTCGAGAAGGCTTTCCTGCAAGCGAATCGAGAACACAAGCAAGAACGGGATGAATGCAATCTAAAATTGCAAATAAATATGAGGCTTATGATAACAAGGAGTTCAAGTCTTTATTCGAAAGGACTAATCACCACAGACGAACAAGATCAAGAACTGGGGCCCTGGTTCACAGCAAGTAGCCTTGACGGCACAGTTGCAGCAAAAAGATGTCTGTTTCACGAGGAAATCAAGAACTAAAAAAACCCAAACCCTAAGAAGAGCGACGGCTGTTAATTATAGAGTCTTGGGTGTCACCCCCTGCACATGCCCCCTAATAGACCCAAACACGATACATGGTCCAACGGACCAAAAGACGGTGTCGCAGCACCCTGGCAGATTCTAGACGCTGACTTGTTTCGACGATTCCCGTTGATTCTGAAGGTCTTTTGATGTGAGACCACTTGGATTGGCTTCCTTATCAAATTAGCTTTCGAACCATATGTGGATCATCGAAAACGGAGTCCGGATGCGTCCTGGGTGACCAGTTTAAGGTAGACTGGTCCTGGAGGCCGAGGCAGACTCGAACTTGAGTTGCTTTGGGCCTCCACCTCGGGGACTCGAACCGAATTAGCATCGGGCCTCCTTCTTGACTTGGACGCCCTTACTGGCCTCCTACCCCTCCATACCATGCACCAAACATGGTCATATGCATGGGTGTCATGTCCTCATCATCCTCCCCTTCTTGACGAAAAGCCGTCCTCGGCGTCGATTGTGCTTGAAACTGATCCTGCACAACACAAAGGAGAACGGGGTTGCGAAGACAAAGGGAACTAAAATAATTGTGAGAAGGAACGTGACCATGTTTCTAAGTTTCTAGCATGTCATCTCGCATAAAAATTTCAGCAAGCATGTAGACTCCATGATCCGAATGCACACGATGTATGTCAACACTATCCTGCAAAAGATTAGAACTAACCAAAGACAATGCAGGAATAGATGGTCTAGCTGACATAGGTAGCAACCAACAATGCTCCCCTTCTTGGAAGTGAACTTGTTTCGTTGATGAACATGAGAAAATGTTTGTATTATTATGGCTGCCCTCTAAACGATCATAATCTTGTACAACAAAAGGAGAATTCATATTACTATGAACGTATACTCGATGTATCATATATTGTCCTTTGTTGTTATATTTGCCAATAACATGATATGTGTGTTTAGAAAACCAAGGCAAATCAGCATATTTAAAAAGGCTCTCCTCCAAACAATCTAGGTTACACAAAACATCAAATTCAATGTAACCCAAAGTATGTAAAGAAGACAATAGTTTGAGCTCATCAGTTTTAGTAGCAATATGAATAACATGTTTATTTTTAGCACAAGTGGTTGGTTCCAAAACATGTAAAACTGAAGCATCATCAACCAATTCATCTTTATCACAAGGAACATCAAGCAAATTATCATGGGACAAAGATAAATCAAGAGAGGGTTCCACTAACAATTGCTCTATGATAGCATGGTTTGAGAAAAATTTAGTACATTAAAACAATTCTCACCTTCTGTGAGTGTAGCACCATGGGCATTACCTATGTTCTCAGCAGGAGTAATAGGTGCATTGTGAAGTGATGGCTCTGAATTTGTATATGAGGTTGTGAGCTCCTCATTTTCTTCCATGTCATCCTCTCGCTTATGTACATTATCCTGTAGAAGGTTAGTCATAGCAAGAGGAATAACAACAGACTCTTCCTCTAAATGGTGCACCTCAGCATATGAAGTCAAAACAGGAGGTGGATTAACAAAGGTTTTTCGCATAAGGAGTTTCATATCAGTCCAAGTTTGAGGTTTATCAGAAGGATCTAAAGACTCCCACCAAGATAAAGCAGAATGTCGCAAAACACTAGCTACATTTTTTACCTTCCTCCTTAGACACATAAAGCGAGTAGCAAATATGTTATCTATGGCAATTTCCCACTCCATGTACTCATCAGCACCTATACCATCATAAGTCGGTGGATATGAACAACCTATCATTGTTAGAAGATAGCAAAAGACAACACAAAAGTATTATCCCTATCAACTACTTAGGTTGTGGACAAGGAAAAAACAAGGCACTCAACTCTCAAGCGTCTTACCACGGTCTTACAAGTGTTCTTACCAAAGCAATAGGCGGTGTAATCGGTTGGTGACTGTGATACCATTGTAGCTTGAGTGTAACAGTTGCAAGGCGAACCTGTACTTGGTTAGAAGAAAGTGGAGCTTGGACAGACACAATATAGTAACAAGGAATAGCAATATTCACAACTGAATAGCAAAACTGAATAAGTATCCCAAGTACTTGTCTTAGTTGCTGGCCTACTCACGTTCCAAGTACCAGATGTATGAAGTGATATGAACAGCAAGAATATGATTAGGAACAAAGCAGAAATCAGCACATGCAAATACAGCTCAAATGGCGCTCTATGTGCTCCTCTAGATATTGTTCCACTTTTGCCCCTCTTCTTTCTCTATTTTTTGGTTGTCGTTGTTTTTTTGGGATTCTTTGACTTTTTCTTTTTATTTTTTTGACATTTTTTATTCACTTAGGAGCACAAAAGAAATAACCACAGAACATATGAGCTTAAAGAAGTGAAAGGCGTGGCCTGTGGAAATTTTAGAAGACGTGCTCAAAATCGACAAAAAGCTTGTGACCACGAAAAGAGGATCTTATGACCAGTTTTTGACCAAAATAAAAATCTCCGACCCCGATTTTGATATATGGATAGATCCGAAAAAAATTTCTGATCGATTTTGATATATGGAACGTCGAAATCCGAGTTCGTATGCAAAAACTAGACCAGTTTTACAAACTGACTCTGAATTAGAGGACAAAACGAGAATAATGCGCGCAAAATTGGTCACAACAGCAAGGATTTGATGGAAACAGTGAAGACAAGTATAACAAATTAGATGGCGAGGACTAGGGTTTGATGGATATAAAGGAAACATAGCAAGACTTGAAGGTGTTCATGGATTATGATGAAAAACAAAGGAAAAAACCATAAACTGGACTCAAAAACGATCTAAAACCAGCAACCAGAGCTTGACCTAGGGCACAAACTCAACCACGTGACATAGAGACAAAATTGCACACCACAACGAGGCTATAGGACAGGGAATATGTGGCAGTGTATATTTTTTTTGGCTTTTTGTGGACTATAGGTAATGCAAAAATAGTAACAATCTAAAGGGAAAAACAAAGTTATATACCAAACGAGCAACAAGGTCTCTGATACCACTTGATGTAGACTAGACCCGATCTTCCAAAAGGTATGATAGCATCGATTGGTAGAGACTCGACGTTCACGATCTAGGCTTCGAACCAAGACTGATTCGGACCCCTGCAACCATTACACCACTGCTCCGTTGGTTATCAACCACGCGAATGCGATTGACCTCGCCGAGAAGGCTTTTCTGCAAGCGAATCGAGAACACAAGCAAGAACGGGATGAACGCAATCTGAAATTGCAAATAAATATGAGGCTTATGATAACAAGAAGGAGTTCAAGTCTTTATTCGAAAGGACTAATCGCTACAGCCAAACAAGATCAAGAACTGGGGTCCTAGTTCACAGCAAGCAGCCTTGGCGACACAGTTGCAGCAAAACGATGTCTGTTTCACAAAGAAATCAAGAACTAAACAAAACTCAAACCCTAAGAAGAGCGGTGGTTGTTAATTATATAGTCTTGGGAGTCACCCCCCTGGACATGTCCCCTAATGGGCCCAAACACGATGCACGGTCGAACAGACCAAAAGACGGTGTCGCAGCACCCTGGCAGATTCTGGACGTTGAATTGTTTCGACGATTCCCATTGATTCTTAAGGTCTTTTGATGTGAGACCACTTGGATTGGCTTCCTTATCAAATTATCTTTCCAACCATATATGGATCATCGAAAATGGAGTCCGGATGCGTCCTGGGTGACCAGTTTAAGGTAGACTGGTCCTGTAGGCCGAGACAAACTCGAACTTGAGTTGCTTTGGGCCTCCACCTCGGGGACTCAAACCAAATTAGCCTCGGGCATCATTTTTGACTTGGACACCCTTGCTGGCCTCCTACCCCTCCATACCATGCACCAAACATGGTCATATGCATGGGTGTCATGTCCTCATCAGGAAGAGTCAAGAAGGTGCTTCAAATGTGGAAGCGAAGATCATCTTGTTGCTCAATGTCCATACAATAGAGACAATAATGATGACAACAAGAAGAACAAGAAGAAGGACAAGAAGGAAAAGAAAGAGAATAAGGACAAGATGGCCTTCAAGAAGAGGAAGGGTGGTTCATATGTGGTCACTTGGGATAGTGATGCTTCCTCAAGTGATGATGATGATAGTGATGATGACAAGACCACCAAGAAGAAGGCACTTGCAAGCATTGCAATCAATGAGAAGCCTTCTCTCTTCGACACTCCATCATGCTTCATGGCTAAGGCCACTAAGGTACAAATTTGTGATGATGGAAGTGATGAGGAACATGATAATGAAAATGAAAATGAAAGTGATAGTGATGACAATGAACCTACTAAGGATGAACTATTTGACATGCTAGAAGATGCTAAAGAACACTTTGACATCAAGAGAAGGGAATGCAAAAGCTTGCGTAAGGAACTAAAAGCCCTTAAGCAAGCCTTTGATGAGCTCAATGCATCTCATGAGAGGCTAGAGGAAGCCCATGAGAAGCTTGGCAAGGCTCACAAAAAGCTTGAAAAGGCTCATTTCTCTTTGCTTGATGAGCAAAATAAAAAGAAGCATGTTGAAACTTGCAATATTGGCTTAACTTGTGATATAATTGATGAATCATTATATATGCCTATCATTGTTGCTCCCACTAATCCTTCGTGTAGCACTTCTACTTCCACCTCATCTAGTAGTGATGGTTTCACTTGTGATGCCTCACTAATGGTTGAGAATGAGAACCTCAAGAAGGAGGTCGATAAGCTCACTCACACCTTGGCTAAGGCTTATGGTGGTGAGGACCGCTTGCTTATGTGCTTGGGTAGCCAAAGAGCTCCTCTCTACAAAGAGGGATTGGGCTATACCTCTAAGAAAGGCAAGGCGGCCTTTGCTCCTCACAAGACTAGTTTTATGAAGAACAATGGTCGGTTTTGCACTAGTTGCAAGCAAGTTGGTCATAAAGAGCATGAATACAAAAACAAGAGTAAAAATGCTAATGTATCCTCAATTAAGATTAATTCTTACTAAGGGTACAAATGGTGTGAAGGCTAAGTTCATTGGTAAACCATGGATGGGCTCAAAGAAGAAAGCCATTTGGGTACCAAAGAGCTTAGTAACTAACCTTCAAGGACCCAAGTAAGTTTGGGTACCTAAAAAGAATTGATCTTCTTTTGTAGGTCAATTACAAAGCCGAAGGAAAGCATTGGGTTCTTGATAGTGGGTGCACTCAACACATGACCGGTGATGCAAGAATGTTCAACTCAATCGACACCAATGGCAATGATGGTTATGATAGTATCACATTTGGTGATAATGGCAAAGGCAAGGTTAAAGGGCTTGGTAAGATTGCAATATCCAATAACATGAGCATATCCAATGTGTTGCTAGTAGAGAGCTTGAACTTCAATTTGCTATCTGTGGCTCAATTGTATGATCTTGGATTCAAATGCATATTTGGGGTAGATGATGTAGAGATCATAAGTATAGATGGCTCTAACTTGATCTTCAAAGGCTTTAGATATGAGAATCTATACTTGGTTGATTTCAATGCTAGTGAAGCTAAATTATCTACATGCTTGTTCACTAAGTCTAGCATGGGTTGATTATGGCATAGAAGGCTTGGTCATGTTGGAATGAAACAATTGAATAGATTGGTTAAGCATGACTTGGTTAGAGGCTTCAAAGATGTTGTGTTTGAAAAGGATAAGCTTTGTACCTCTTGTCAAGCCAAAAAACAAGTTGGAAACACCCATCCTAAGAAAAGCATGATGAGCACTAGTAAAGCATTTGAGTTATTGCACATGGACTTGTTTGTGCCAACTCAATACACTAGCATTGGTGATAACAAATATGTCTTTGTGATAGTGGATGATTATACTAGATATACTTGGGTATTCTTTCTAGTGGACAAAAGTGATATGTTTGCAACATTCAAATCATTTGTCAAGGGCATCCATAATGAGTTTGAAACAACCATCAAGAGAGTTAGAAGTGACAATGGTAGTGAGTTCAAGAACACTAGAATTGATGAGTTGTGTGATGAATTTAGAATTAGACATCAATTCTCAGCCAAGTACACTCCACAATCAAATGGCCTTGTTGAGAGGAATAATAGAACACTCATTGATATGGCAAGGTCTATGCTTAGTGAGTATAATGTGAGTCAATCTTTTTGGGCCAAAGCTATCAACACAACTTGCTATTGTAGCAACCGTCTCTATTATCACCCATTGAAAGAGAAGACACCATATGAGCTCTTGAATGGTAGAAATCCCAACATTGCATATTTTCGGGTCTTTGGTTGCAAATGTTATATCTTGAAGAAAGGCACTAGATTGGGCAAGTTTGACAAGAAATGTGATGAAGGATTCCTACTTGGTTATTCCACTACAAGCAAAGCATATAGAGTTTGGAATTTGGATAGTGGTACTCTTGAGGAAGTTCATGATGTTGAATTTGATGAAACGAAGGGTTCACAAGTAGAGAATGAGAACTTGGAAGATGTTAGAGGCATTCAACTCTCAAATGTCACAAAGAACATGGATGTTGGTGAATTGGGGCCAAGGCAAGTAAATGATGATGAAGATGATCAAGTACAAGTGCTCTCTAACTCAAATGTGCAAGATGACACAAATCAAGCTAGTACAAGTGGCTCTCATGATAATGAACAAGATCAAGTGGCTAGTACATCATCTCAACCTAATGATCAAGAAAGTGCAAGCAATCAAGTTCCAATCCTCCAACCAACTAATGTTGCAAGGGATCATCCATTGGACACTATAATTGATGATATTTCTAGAGGTGTACAAACAAGATTAAGATTGGCTTCATTTTGTGAGCATTTCTCATTTGTGTAATCCATTGAACCAAAGAAGATAGAGGAAGCCTTGAAGGATGTTGATTGGGTAAATGCTATGTATGAGGAATTGAATAATTTCACAAGAAATCAAGTATGGGAATTAGTGGAAAGACCAAAGGGACACAATGTGATTGGAACCAAATGGGTCTTTAGAAACAAGCAAGATTAAGATGGGATAGTAGTAAGGAACAAAGCAAGATTGGTAGCACAAGGCTATACACAAGTTGAAGGTCTTGACTTTGGAGAAACATATGTTCTGGTTGCTAGATTAGAAGCAATTAGAATCTTGCTAGCTTATGCTTGTGCCCACAACATCAAGCTCTATCAAATGGATGTTAAGAGTGCATTTCTCAATGGCTACATCAATGAAGAAGTGTATGTTGAGCAACCTCCCGATTTTGAAGATGACAAGAAGCCCGACCATGTGTACAAGTTGAAGAAGGCATTGTATGGCTTGAAGCAAGCACCTAGAGCATGGTATGAGAGATTGAGGGACTTCCTACTCTCTAAAGGGTTCATGATGGGCAAGGTTGACACCACTCTTTTCATCAAGAAGATTAGAAAAGATTTATTTCTGTTGCAAATCTATGTTGATGACATCATATTTGGATCAACCAATCAAGACTTTTGTGATGAGTTTGGAAAGATGATGGCTAATGAGTTTGAGATGTCCATGATTGGAGAGTTGAGTTACTTCCTTGGTCTTCAAATCAAGCAATTGAAGAATGGTATATTTGTGAGTCAAGGCAAGTATATCAAGGACATGATCAAGAAGTTTGGCATGAGTGATAGTAAAGCCATTAGTACACCAATGAGAACAAATGGCAACTTGGATAGTGATGCAAGTGGCAATATGGTGGATCAAAAATTGTATCGGTCTATGATTGGAAGCCTACTCTATGTGACCGCATCAAGGCCGGATGTCATGTTTAGTATATGCATGTGTGCAAGATTTCAAGCCTCACCAAGAGAAAGTCATTTGAAGGCTACCAAGAGAATATTGAGGTACTTGAAGCATACACAAAATGTTGGTTTGTGGTATCCCAAAGGAGCAAAGTTTGAGCTAGTTGGTTACTCGGACTCGGATTATGAGGGATGCAAGGTTGAAAGGAAGAGCACCTCGGGCACTGTCAATTGTTGGGAAGATCACTTGTTTCATGGTCATCAAAGAAGTAAAATAGTGTTGCATTATCAACCGTCGAAGCCAAATACATATCTACCGGTAGTTGTTGTGTACAAGTACTTTGGATGAAGGCCACCTTGAGTGACTTTGGAATCAAGTTCAAGAAAGTGTCATTGCTATGTGACAATGAGAGTGCAATCAAGTTGACCAACAATCCGGTTCAACATGCAAGAACAAAGCACATTGATGTCCGTCATCATTTCATAAGAGATCACCAACAAAAAGGGGACATTTGCATTGAGAGTGTAGGCACCGAAGATCAACTTGCCGATATATTCACCAAGCCATTGGATGAGAAAAGGTTTTGCAAGCTAAGGAATGAGTTGAACATATTGGATTTCTCAAATATGTGTTGATGCACCCCCCCCCCCACTTATATGATATGCCTCTCCTTTGAGCAACCCAAGGTAAAAGTTGACTGGCATGCCATACATCCTTGCTAAGAACATGTTTAGTGCATCTAGACATCTTTCATATTTAATAGGCCCATTCATGAAAATCAAATGAATTTGATGATTATATGGTACCACTATTGCTTCTATGCTTTTTTTATCTAAGTGGTAGCAAATGACATGTTTGTGGGCTTGTAAACCTGGTGTTTAATCTAGAAAATGAGCTCTAAGTGTTTAACTCAACATGGTACAAGATAACCCTTATTTGAGAGGTGTGAAGAAGCTTGTCCTTGGATCAAACCGAGTTAAATATCTTTGGTAAATGATCTAGATTGGACCAAATTTGGGAAAATGATCCTCACCCCATTGATTGGCATTGATAATCTCACCTATCTATATTTTGAACCTTTGTGGTCATTGATGACAAAGGGGGAGAAAAACAAAGATATTAGTACATGGGGAAAAACAAAGATATTAGTGTACTAAGATTATGAAAAGACAACAAAGGGGGAAAACTTGACATGGGGGAGAGATATGACAAAGGAAGGAGAGCAATTAAAATTTTGAGCACACAAGTAGGGGGAGCAAGCTCATGAACTTGTATGGTGCATTTGAATGTGCATTTCATATGTTTGCTTGCATGGCACAAGTTTTAAATTTCAATATTCATGCTTGTGTGGTGTATGCTAGTTATAGGTTTGAATGATGAAATGAAAATCTAGCATACATAGGTTATCTAGTGATTTCATTTCTGAGTGTTTCCAAGTGGTATCAAGCTAACATGGTGCTAAGGATGGTATAATGGTGTACTCCGATTGGTATTACGCTTCAAAGGTCCATCTTTTACACCTTAGCATCATTTGGTAGACATTGTCTCCTATATTTCCTATCTAAGCATACGTGCAAGCTACAATCCAAACTCTTAGCACATATGTAGGGGGAGCAATTGCTACCATATGGAGTTCATGAAACTTGTCCATATCCTTTTACACATAGTAAATATGCTTGGACAAGCAACATGGATTCAATTGAATTTCAATTCATATCTTTGTGAAAGGGTTGTCATCAATTACCAAAAAGGGGGAGATTGAAAGCTCTAGTTTGGTTTTGGTGAATTGATGAAACCCTAAGTGCTAACCTAGTTTATCAAGTGATCATGAGATAGGTAGCACAATCCAAGTGATGAAGCAAATGAAGACCATGACATGATGATGATGATGCCATGGTGATGATCAAGCGCTTGGACTTGAAAAGAAGAAAGAGAAAAACAAAAGGCTCAAGGCAAAGGTATAAATGGTAGGAGCCATTTTGTTTTGGTGATCGAGACACTTAGTGAGTGTGATCACATTTAGAATCGATAGTCGTACTATTAAGAGGGGAGAAACTCGCATCGAAATGCGGTTGTCAAAGTGCCACTAGATGCTCTAACTCATTGCATATGTATTTAGGATATAGTGGAGTGCTAACACCCTTGAAAATATTTGTGAAAATATGATAACACATGTGCATAAGGTGATACACTTTGTGGTTGGCACATTTGAGCAAGGGTGAAGAAGATAGAGATGGAAAGGAGTTAGTCACGCTGGTCACAAAGTGACCGGACGCTGGTCTCAGTGGGACCAGTGCGTCCGGTCAATGATACAGCAAAGATGCTGGCGTCGGTCTTCGACCGGATGCTGGGTCACTTGGTGACCAGACGCTGACAGGGTGCATCCGGTCCTACTGATGTGGTAGTGCACAGAAGAGTCACCATGTTACCGGACGCTGGGTGAGTCCGATCGAGCTTGACCGGACGCGTCCGATCATGAAAAGTCATCTCTGGATGCTTATTGGATACGATCGGACGCTGGGGCTCAGCGTCCAGTCACTTTGAGCTGCTGCGTCCGGTCATCACTTGACCGTTGGGATCGAGCGCTCAATATTTGAAGAGAGGGGACACGTGGCGTGTATCGCACGACCAGATGCTGGGGTGCAACGTCCGACCAATATGACCGGAGAGTCCGGTCACCCCGTGTTGTGCCCAGTGAAGGGGTACAACGGCTCTATTTTGTGGAGGCTTCTATTTAAGCCCCATGGCCGGCTCAAGCTCACTCTCTTGGCCATTTGCATTGACATAGCAACCTTGTGAGCTTAGCCAAAGCCCTCCCACTCATCTCCATCATTGATTCATCATCTTTGTGAGATTGGGAGAGAATCCAAGTGCATTGCTTGAGTGTTTGCATCTAGAGGCACTTGGTGTTCGTGTTTCGCTGTGGGATTCGCTTGTTACTCTTGGTGGTTGCTACCACCTAGACGACTTGGAGCAGCGAGGATCGTCGAGCGGAGGGTGGTGATTGTCTCTGGCTCCGATCGTGGTGATTGTGAGGGGTTCTTGACCTTTCCCCAGCGGAGATCCAAAAGGTACTTTAGTAAATTGTTCATGGCTTATGTGATCCTCATCTTGTGTTGGTTGTGCGGCACCCTATTGAGGGTTTGGCGTGTGATGCCAATTAGCACGTGAATCTCCAAGTGAGTGAATCGCCACAACGAGGACTAACTTGCCGGCAAGCAAGTGAACCTCGGTAAAAAATCATTGTGTTCATCATTTGATTCTGAGGTGATTGGTCTTCATTGGTATTCATTCTTGTGATTGATTGGCTCCTTCCTCGACACGGTGGTATAAATAAATTGCTCACTCTCTTTACATTACCGCAAACTAGTTGTCAAACTCTTTAGTGTAGCTAGTTGTGAGAGCTTGTTAGTTTGGTTAGTGTGGCTCTTTAGTTAGCCTTTGAGAGCACACTAACTTAGTGTAGTGACATAGCTATTGTGTGGATAGAAACTATATAAACTAGAATTGTGGTTGGTGGCTTGCTATTTTAGTAGGCTAGCGCAACACTTGCTTCGCCTCATAATTGTCTAACCGGTTGGTTAAGTGTTGTTGTAGAATTTTTTTAATAGGCTATTCACCTCCCCCTCTAGCCATTAGGACCTTTCAACTGGACAGCTAGGGGTGGTGCCCCCAGGGCAGCACTCCGAGCCTAGCTTTGCCTTTCTTTCTTCACCTTTTGACTTCTCCTTTGCAAATGTGCTAACACCACCAAGTGATCACCACCTTGTGCATGTGTGTTAGCTTTTCTCAAATATTTTCCAAAGGGTTAGCACTCTTTTCACAATGCCACTCGATCCTAACACGTACGCAAAGTTAGATCGCTTAAGTGGCACTAGATGATTGATATGCAAACAAGTTTGCTCCTCTTGATAGTATGTCATCTATCCTAAACCCGATCATGCACTTCTCTACACAACCTTTGATCGGTGAAATGAAATGCCCTACAAATATTCCTTTGCCTTGCGCATTCCATTCCATCTCCTCCAATGTTGATGCAACACATGCACCAATCAATCATAAATGATATGATCCACTTCATATCATCATGTGACCTTGTTGGTTCATCGATCTTGACCTCACTTGCTTTTCACCATTGCCTTCGTCCATCGGCGCCAAGTCTTGCACAAGCTTCACCGCCACGCGGTCCATCGCTCCAAAGCCTCCAACTTGCCCTTCATGCTTGCAACCGGTCCATCAAGCCAAGCCTTGTCTTGATCTTCTCCACCTTAGTCACATCACTCCATGTCATGTCTCATATGCAATGAGCTCCTTCATCACATATGTGAGCCTTGCAACAAATCCATGCCATCTCCACCATCATGGCATGAGTTGCTCACACAAGTGTACCTATGGACTAATCACATGTATGTCTCACATTTAAACATATTAGTCCACCTAGGTTGTCACACAATTACCAAAACCAAACTAGGGACCTTTCACACCCCTATCTCTATCTCACTTCCATCTAGGCCTCACACGTCAGGGGGCAAAATGAAAAAAAAAATCCAAGGGCTTTCTTCTTCTTTTTCCTCGAGCTCGGGCGTGGGGGAAATCTAAGCAGCCAGGCGTGTGGCAAGCCAGGGGCAAGCACGGTGGCCGGCCGTGGCTCAGGCATAGAGGCCACCAAGGGGTCGGGCACGGCGGCTGGCCTCGGCTTGGGCACAATGGCTGAACTCGGCGAGCACGGCGGCCGACGGCCAGACTCGGTAGGCGTGTAGCCCCTGCAGGCGGGGCTCCGACGAGCGCGACGGCTGCGGGCAGGGCTCCGACGAGCGTGACATGCAGGGCCACCGTCGCATGCATGCATACTTTCTTAGGGCGTAGTCAACAATATGAGACAGCAGTTGGCTCATACATGCCATGTCATTGTCACTTCATTATGTGAATCCCACAAACAAGTGATTTTTTATTCTACATCTTCTTTTCTCCTCTCATTCTTTTCTTTACGAGCAGGCCCAAACAACCTCGTTTTCTGAGCGAGATAGGTGTAGAGATGAGAGATAGTCTCTTCTCTTTTTAATGCTAGTATATTGCCCATGCTAACGCCACGGCTTAATTTCATGGCTCTTACCATTTATACTCTATTACTAAAACTAAAACCCTATCAAGAGATCAACATCAGCGGGAGGGAAAACAAAATGTTAGAAAACCATCATTGTATCTTGTTACATCCATGCTCATTACAAGACCAAAAATGGCTTCACATGTGGGTTCAACTACACCAACAGCCCACATAATATTCTCTCTCTCCCACATAAGAAAAATGCTAATATAGATTGCTATGGGCTAGCTGAAGTGACATTATTGGTGACCTCCTTAGAGCTTCAGAAGAAGCCAGCCTGCAGGGCCCAGGGGACGGGGACAGGGACAGGGACAGGGACAGGGACAGGGACAAGCCGGTTGGAGTTGCAGGCGAATGCGTGCAAGACAGACGTAGCCTGCCAATTCGAATGTCAGTGTCGTCGTGACCAGTTGTCTTGGATCCTCAATGTCGCCACCACCGTTGTCCTGGATTTTAGTAGATTCCTAGCTAGCTACCTTGATTGATCCCCGTCTCGGGCCGTCACCGTTAGTCGTCTCGGCCCACGCGGGCTTTCCTAGCTCCCATCTTCCTTCTGCTTTTCGATCATCTATTGCTGTCCAACTGTCCATATGCATATGCGGTGGTGTGTGCCGTCTTTGCCCGACTTATTACGTCCTCACCTGCTCTATCCACAAAATTACCTACTCATATGTTGTATGTTCAGGGTATATGACTACTTATCACACGAATCTTATTATGTTATTAATATTAATAATTATAGAGGCCTCTAACAAAATATTCATATTAGTTTTTCACCGGACACGCTATGAAAAGAAATAAATAATCATATAGATTCTCAGAATAAGTATAAGCAATTCATCCTCATTTTGGTGGCCTCTAGTGAGCATCAACGATAATAACCATTAGATCTACTCTATTTCCTAAACAAAATACTCACTTTTGTCATTATGAAAAATATATAAATTATCCTCTGAACTTACATTTAAATTACCCACGTCTGCTATATGAAAAGATAATTTGAAATAACTCTTTAATTTGCATCTTTTTTCCTGCGATGATTAGGACAAAGACTCAAAGATATGACCAAGATGTTGGCATCGACTCATAAGGCACCTACGACGGAACCAGCCTGGACAAGTGGACAAGTTAGAAGCAAAGAAATTGTCTATAAGTTTGGAAAGTATTAATATTATCTAGTAGTATATCCTATCTAGTCGTAGCCCGTAGGCCAACACTTTCACGGTGCAACTGGTCAGCACAACACGCCAAAGAAGCGGTTGGCTGAGCCAGCCCGGGTTCGAGTCACGGCACCAGCTTCTTAAGATGAAAATCAGGGGGACATCTCTCCCCCTGGTCAAATCGGTTGAGCTTAATTAATTGTTGCCTTGTTCTGAAATTGCTCTAACTAAATGAATTAATTTTCCTTTTTAAATCACATTTAATAGCTACTATCTTTGTCTCTGAATAAATCAGTTCCTAAACATTTCTTAAGTCAATTTTTTTAGAGTTTAACTAAGTTTATAGAAAAAGTGTAAAATATGTTACATCAAATTAGTATTATTAGGTGCACCGTACACCATAAACTATATTTTTAATGTAGCTATTTTGTTTCATAATTTTTTGTGCTCCGCTTTTTTATAAATTTGATCAAACATAAAAATATTTTATTTTAGACAACTTTAAAGATTAATTTATTTAGAAATGAAGGGAGCAGCTGATTTGGAATGATGTACAGCTAGCTACCTACGAGATGGATGGGTATATGGTGATGGTACTGACATTAAGGGTATGTTTGTGACTATTTTGGTCCACCTTTTCAGCTCTGCTTTATGTTTTTTCAACTAATAAAGATATATGTAGCTTTACAAACTCTGCTCTAGAAAAAATATGAAGTTGTTAGAGACATGCTCTAGAAACTTAAGATTTTATAGAGCTGCTCTGCAGTAGAGAGTTTGTAGAACAGTCCTAAAGAAATCCTAAGTGTGCTCTCGTAGGCAGAGCAGACGAAACGTCTTGCTTGTCTGGCTTCCATTGCCTGCCGGTGCCAACTGACTAATTGATGATGGATTTATTTACTACTAGTAGTATAATAGTAACTATTAGTAGCTAGTATTAGACTAATCTTAGTGGAGGGTTTCATGTCTCAACTTTCAATACTCTATATGTTGAAATAGTGTAGATAAGTTTTATCCTACGAAACTTTTATCATCTCTCTTCATCTATTATATACCATGTTAGCTTATTTAGGGCATGTTATAGGTAGTTATTAGATAAACTAAAAATTAGACCAAATTAGTGATGGTTGGCTAGCTAGTTGAAGACTTGTCTAAAAAAATTTGCTCATCTATTAGTTCTCCAGTTTAGATGCACTAAAGCTAATTTAGGTTAATTTTTAGCTAGCTAGCAATTAGCCTTTTGATGCAACCAGGCTCTTAATAATGCCATAAAATTCTCATAAAACTTTCACTTAGAGAGGCCTTACTCCACAGGTTTATCAGCCGCCGCAAGGTTGGACTTGGACTAGAAATTAAAGAGAGCGATTCCCAAACTAAAGCTAGCAACGGAAGCACGCAACGCAACGCAATGCAAAGGAAACGAGTCTCGCATGCAATGCAATGGAAGCACGCAAATACACGCAAGCAGGTACCTGTCCCGGTCCCGGACGGCAGCATGTTGGCGACTGGGTCTTTGACGGCATATATGCATGGCTGGCACTTGCAGCAGAGAATTTTTTTTAATTTTAACCCTTGTTTAATATAATTTTAAATCTAACACTGACGATTTTTTTTAAACTAACACTTTTGGCCGCGCCTATTGCTCTGGTGCGGCCAAATGCCTGTACCGCGCCATGCATGCTGGCGCGGCAGAGGGCTGACGTGGCGGCGACCAGGAGCGCTAACCGCTGACGGGGCAGGGCTCTGCCGCGCCACCGTTCTTGGAGCGGCACTGCTGCGCCCTGATCCATGGCGCGGCAGAGCCGAATATAGCTCCCGCCGCGGCCTTCCTCCTCCCGTGCCCGAGCAGCCGCAACAGCGCAGCGCAGCGCCTAGCCACCGCCACGCCCGCCTCCGCCCGCGCCAGGCCGCCGCGCCACGAACGCCAGCAGCCCGCCCTCCGCCCGGCCCTCCATTGCCACCTCTCTCCCCTCCCTTCCATTCTCCAATCGCCTCCCTCCCTCCTCGTCCTCGTTTAAGGTAATGATGCATATTTTATTTTCGTTTGTGGCACCATAGTGGATAGGATATTATGAATGGGAGTTAAGGTTAGGAGAAAGATTATGTATGAAGGAAGATATTAGTTTGATTTTGTCAATGTTAAGGTTAATTATTTAGTTAGAAGTTTATTTATCATGTATTTTTTTGTTGCTATAATTGTCGGTTATATTATTTTAGTTGCATTGCAAATGATTATATTTTACATTAATCTTCGTAGTTTCGATTGATATTTAATTTGAACCGTTGTATTAGATGGAAGACATGTTTCGGGAGTAGTTATGGCGGAAACGGGGTCGTCCTAGAGAATTGTACCCCGACGCTTCTAGTAAAGATGCCCCCGTTCCTCCTGAACTCCCTGTCCCTAACTGTGACTGTGGGCGTCCGGCCGACGTGTTTCAATCGAGACATCCGGACACAGCGTCTCGTTGCTTCTACACATGCAGTTGTTTCAATGTAAGTAATTGTTTCCATATGTTTTTTTTCTTCATTTGTATTACTAGGTTACTAATATTTTGTTTGAATTTTGTTATGTAGGCCCATGAGAGGTGTTTTTTCTTTCAGTGGATCGACGGTGCAGACAAGTTTGACCCCAGGTACCTCCTTTTCGACGATTGGTGGAGGGGGCGAAATCCAAGAGAGCACTTCCAGCGGTGGGTTCCACCTCCCCTAACCCCCTCCAATGACGGGTAAGGAGAAGCACTTAGCCGCGGTCAGACGACTCGAGGAACCTCCTCTGTGCCATTACGGAGACCGAGCCGTGATAAACGCTAACAATACGTTGGAGTTTGTGTGTCCAAACAAGCATGAAGTAAGTGCAAATTGTATTTGTTGAAATGTTGAGCTATATGTGTCATGTACTAATGTCACCTTATTCAGGTGTATCAAATGGTGAAGTGTCGTTTCAAGGAGTGGTTGTATGGTCCTAAGAACAAATGGCCCGAAGAACCTCCAAATGCAAAGCAAAAGAAGAAAGAAAGGTAATCTTTTTTTGTGAGTTTGCTAGACAGTGAGTGCTTGCTGCATTATGTGCCAGTGAGTGCTTGGAATCTTTTTTTTACCTTGTCTGATTTTAAATGTAATACAGTCACGTTGCTAACAGATTGTATTTTATACATGAAGGGATTGGATGCAGCGAGGAATATGCTGCAGAGGTGGCTCGTGCAAGGTACGAGGAAAAGAAATTAGATGAGCACAGAAAGCGAGCTGGTCGCACCGTTCAATCACCGATTGTGTTGTCTGATGAGGGGGACGAGGATGAGGACGACACTGCCAGACTCAGCGAGCTCATCGCTCTAGCAGAGGCGGGCTTACAGGCGGAGGAGGCTGAAGACGACACTGGTAGACTGAGCGAGCTCATCGCTCTAGCAGAGGCGGGCTTGCAGGCGGACGAGGCTGATGACGACACTGGCAGACTGAGCGAGCTCATTGCTCTAGCAGAGGCGGGCTTGCAGGCGAAGGAGGATAACGACGCATTCTTCACTCAGGCCACAGAGGCCGCAGATGAAGCAGAGGCCGCTTACTACAGGCGAAAGGCAGATCAGGGCAATGCGGGTGAGCCTAGCCATAGCAACAGAGTTGTGGTTGATGACGAGTTGCTTACTCATTATGTTTCTGACTGAGGGTTTTTTATTACGCCGTCATGTATCATGTACTTGGATTTATTGTACCCATGTATCATGTACTCAAATTTATTGTACCCATGTATTATGTACTCGGTTTGTAAAACGAACGTAATCGATCGAAATTATCTCAAACAGAGCGCCATAGCCACTGGTTCGGCCACGACCGTGCGCAAGTTGAAACGAACATGAAGCAAATAAATGAACACCATGTTCGCACACAACATGTTCAATGGTTTATGAGTCTGCAAGTTTTCGGTGACAATATTCATTCGACAAAAGTTCGATGTAATGAACTAAGTTCTAGAAATGTAAGGATCCCTCGAACGCCTCTTGGAAACCTCGTCGTTCGATGGAAGAAGGTGGTCATCGTACTCCACCTCAAGAAGGTGGTACAGCTGGTGCGGCGTGGGACGGGCCATCCTATTACAATTTGATAAACAAAGGGTTAGAGTATTCAAATTAACAATATTCAGATTAACATTATGTAGCCATTTCTAAATTTGAAGTACTTGTTATGCAATACGAACACAATATAAAATCACCTGCTGCCCTCGTACTCTATGCCGGCTAGCCTTGTGACCAGATTGTTTACAAACGGAGCAAAGATTCCTACCACGGGTCTCATTGAAGTCTCCCCCGCCATACATATCTTTGTCGTACCCTCTCATAGCGTCCATGTCCCCCTTGAGTCGCCTCTTCTTCCTCCTACCCTTCCCTACCTTCATTAGATCTGGATGCGGCATGTAGTCATAACCATTATAAGGTGGCCACTGTGTCGGGTCAAGGTATGGCTTGAAGCTCATCTCCCAAATACTAACGGTGTTCAAATGGAGATACAAGGGTGACATATATGGCAGATCCTCATAGTTGTACCCACGAACCCTGCAGGCCGTGATCATATGAGAGCAAGGGGCATGCATGATCTGAGGGATGTTGCAACTGCACTCTACCTTTTCAAGATCAACTCGGTAGTTTCGTCCACCATAACATTCGCCACCCAAGCTTGTGCCACCCTTGCCCCGTACACTAAAGATATGACGGCAGGGTCCATACGGCTCGGCGGTGTGCTGCTTGGCCAATTCCTCGGCCTCCTTCAAATGTTCAACTCCGGCCTTTCCAAAACGCCCCTGCTCAGCTATATTCCTCTGTGCAAGTCCCCACCTCTTCACAAAATATTCGTTGCACTTATGAAAGGAGAACTCAACAATTCTAGACACAGGCAACGATCGTACTCCGGTGAATACACGGTTGAAGGACTCCTAGGAGTTAGTGGTCATGATGCCATACTTGAAACCCCCCTCGTCATATGCTAACGCCCACTGAGCCTTCTGTTCCATCTGCGCCTCTAATCAGGCCTTTCCCGATGCATTTACCATCTTGTCTAGTTCTCTCTTTGTCTCCTTGAACTGGTGCTCTGTACATACACAACATAGAGCCTTTACCTTGTCACATACCCCCTGCTTCCGTTGATGCCGCTTGAAATTAGCGGCAAAGTGTCTCATGCACCATCTATGTACTAGAGGCGGGAACCCATCTATATGCTCAGCTGCAGCATTAAGAAGCCCTGCGTGACGGTCGGAGATCAAACATATAGTGCGAGTTGGGCTGAGCACTTGCACACGAAGAAGCCGCATGAACCATGACCACGATTCATTGTTCTCTCCCTCTGCCAAAGCAAATGCGACGGGTACTATCTGGTCCTCAGGATCAACAACAACAGCCATCATCAATGTGCCCTTGTACTTTCCTGTCAGAAAAGTGCCATCAACAAGTACGACTGGCTGACAAAACTGGAATGCATGTTTCGTTTGCGCGAACGACCAGAACACACGATACAGGACATGCCTCAATGGGTCCCAAAAAACATCCCTCCGGTGTCCACAAACCATTTCAAACCAGGGTTGTAGTAATGCATTGCACATAAGATGCGGGGCACCCTATTGTACGCTTCCTCCCAAGTACCCCATCTAATGGCCAGAGCTATTTGCTTAGCACGCCAAGCCTTTTCGTACGTCACATCGTACTGAACAAATCTGGATATGGACTGTTGTAAAGAAGACACTGAGATGTCGTTATTGTCATCAATGAGCCCCAATATACGACGGGCAAGGTAACGTGTAGTGAGCTGCTAATGATTTTTCTTCCCCCTATTGTCTAGGCAAGTGTGGGGTTCAACAACTTTAGTTATCCTCCACTTGCCATCACTCTGTCTCCTTCGTGCATTTAACCTCCACAGACAACCGTTTTTGCATATCACGTGGTACCTCAACTCCTGGTCCAAATGAGTCACGGTGTACGGCCTATGGTGGTACACAGCATAGTCCTGAAGGAAGAGTTTCATCTCTGGCATTGTGTTAAATATCATCCCCTTCCTAAGGATTTCTTTCTCATGGTTGTACAATGAATTCCTACACATCTAGAGACCGGTGTCACAAACTGCCATGTCCGTCATGCTGACATCCCTATAGTTCAGAACGCCCCTGAAAGGTACATTCTTCGACCTTAGTTGCTCAAGCTCAATCGCTGTGTAAGGTGGTGGTGGAACATACTGCTGTGCTTCACTAATTCTAGCCCATGAATCATATGGGGTATCATCTGCATCCAAATCTGTGACTAGTCTACCCTGAGCCTAGGCACCATGCAAAACCTCAGTTGGTACTGGTAATGGCAAAGTATGAACAGGTACTGCCATGGCATTAGGCGATGTTGGCATAGCATCTGTACCTCCTTGGTCCTCATCATAATCGTCTGAATCACTGCTGACTACATCACCGATCCTGTCCTCCTCCTCCTGCTCCTCCTCTTCCCGTTCAAACTCATTCACATCGAAGTCATTGCTTATACAACCAACTGCAGTTGAATGAAACTGCTCCTGCGTCAACTAATCGTCCAAATCCATGTTATCCTGAGTTGCTTCCCCTTCGACCCCTAATTCTTGGTCATTGCCTCCAAAACCAACAATGGACGGGCCATCATGAACACCCTGCATCATGTACCCATTATCCACCACCACCGCAGCCATGGGCACATTGGAACCTTGGAGAACCCTATTGTAGTGGGACTAGTGAGCAGGGTCGCACAAGGGCATAAGGACATAGTGTGCCCTAGTCTTCCCAGTATCAAACCTCCCCTTTAGTGTGAAATCACCGCCAAACTTTTTATTCAAACGGACACAAAGGTCGTTGAAGCTAGGAGGTTCATCAAACCATTCCAATTCTTCTTCCATATCCTCAAACATACCATCTTCTCTCCTAACACTTCCTCCATACAAAACTCTAACACAACAATCCATCTGCAAGACTGTCGGTGTTTTGGACCGGTGAGCCCTCAACCAACTAGTAAATTTGTACTGTGTGTTCCCAATCCCGGATGGTGATACAACGAGACACAAGGTTTATACTGGTTCGGGTAATGGGTACCCTATATCCAGTTTGAGAGTTTGATCTTGTATTCCTTGCACCGAAATGCTCGTAGTAGGGCATTACAAGCAGGGTGAGAGAGGGGGCTTAGTCCCAGGTCTCTTCGTGGCGCGACGTGGATTGCTTGAGATGTTGATCTCAAGCCATGGGGGAGCTTGGGTATTCATCCGTGCGTTTATGCGTGAGTTCGTTGCGTGAGCCTAGGTCTAATTGCCTCTGTCCCATCCCTCGAAACGGCCCTGGTCCCTCCCTTTTATAGTTGAAGAGGGGACAAGGGTGATACATGCGCTAGTTACATGGCGTCGTGCGAACGGAGGCGGCATGTCTGAGCCCTATAGCCTGTTGCTGTGGTGGCATGGTCGATGGAGTGGTCCTGTCCTTTAAGTACTAGGGCGACACGCCGGTCACATCCGTTCCTGTGCTTCGTGGGGGCTCTAGTGTTTGCTTGAAGTGGGGCATGGCGGCCGACGCGCCGGTCATCATGTGCTAACTGCGTGAGAAGCTGAGGCTCAGCTGGTGCCAAGGCTAAGCCATCGTGGGAGGCTCGGTAGACGTGTATCTCGAGGTTGCTGAGACCCTGAAGTAGATTGTCGCGGCTCGGAGGGAGCGGTTGGGCTTGCATGCTGATTTCGAGGCTATGGTGACCCGGACTTGACTCCCCATGCCGCGTTGTTCCTGGGGTAGGGATTAGGTGGCACAGTGTAGTTTAGGCACTGATCGTGGGCACAGTACCAGTGCACAGTGGCCGGTAACCCCTACCCCATCCTATCCTAGACGGTATGGCCTTGATGCAATTTCTTGTCCCGTCGGCCACTCCACGGTGTCGAGCCGTCGTCTGGCTGAGATTGCGGGAGTGGTTGACGCATTAATAGGACGCGACGCACTATCGGGAAGACTGGTCGAGGCAGGAACGACGGGTTATTGCTGAGCCAGTCTTGAGCGATACGGAGAATCTGTGTCCGAGGCCTTATGCACGGGGCCTCGGGCGAGACAGAGAATCAGTTCCTCGTCGAGGCCTCCCGTGCGAGGCCTCGTGCGAGGCGGAGATTTGGTAGGCCATCGAGACCTCCCGTGCGAGGCCAAAGGCGAGGCGGAGAGCCGGTGGGCTCGGATGGGGCCGGTGGTTAACCAATGGCTTACCTTCTGGCTTTGTTTTTTATGGGGTTTAAGTGGTTCTTTCGATATACGCTCGGGGTACCCCATTTTATGGTACCCGACAGTAGCCCCTGAGCCTTAGGGAGAGCGTGAACGCTCTCCTTGAGGTTTTGACGAGGCTCAACTTGTGGTTGCTCCTGGTGGGACGGTGTTTTGTACTTCGAGGCCTCGGTAGGTGCGTGCAAGCGCACCCACCGGGTGTAGCCCCTAAGGCCCTGGGGGAGTGGATTCATTCCCCCAGGGTCTTTTTCTCATGTTGAGCGAGAGATTTTATCGCATTTGCCAAGCCCACAAGTGCGAGTTCGGGTCGCGGGGTTTCGGCAAGGTCGTAGGAAGGGCCCCCAAGCCTCTACATGGAGCGAGAGGGCGATCAGGAGCTCCCCTGACTTTTTGTATGACCCTCGCGCTTCCTTTTCACTCGGAAGGAGGGGTGGAATATGCTAGGCTAACCTCGGTGGGCGCGAGCGGTGACACTTCTGGTGAGCTGTTATCGGGTAGTCCGAGTGGAGGCCCATGCCCCATTCGTTAGGGGTCAGCTAGCGGTCTAGAGACACACTCCATGAGTACCAGAGGGTTTCTCTAGTGGGTGCCAGGGCCGTTCGTTGGGCCCCAGTGGCTCGGTGCCTCCCTACGGTGGGATCCCATTCGGAGACCTCCCTGCCGATCTCGGACACAACTTAGGACGTCCCGAGCGATCGTTTGCTTGGGTCTTGGCCATATGTGGGCTCGCCCATAGTCGTCCCTGACTCTGTTGCCCTGGGGCAGCTGTCGAAACCCTCGGGGGCCCAGCCTTTGAACCCCTAGACCGTAACAGGCTCGATGCCCTTTATCGTGTTTTTCTGAGTTTTTGAGTGCGGGCTTTGGTTGTTTGTCTTTGTCTTGGGTGCAGGAGGAGCCCCCGAGCCTCTGCATGGAGCGAGAGGGCGGTCAGGGATCCCCTTGACTTTTTTGTTCGACCCTCACACATCCTTTTCGCTCGGACGGAGGGGTTGTTTGCCGAGCCCATTCGGGTGCGAGCCTGGGTCGCTGGGTCTTGGCAAGGTTGCAGGAAGAGCCCCCTAGCCTCTACACAGAGCGAGAAGGCCGTCAGGAGTTCCCCTGGCTTTTTGTACGCCCCTCACGCGTGAGGGTTTGTTTGCTGAGGCCCCCTCGAGTGTGAGCCTAGGTCGTGGGGTCTCGGCATATCTACAGGAAGAGCCCCCTAGCCTCTGCACGGAGCGAGAGGGCTGTCAGGAGTTCCCCTGGCTTTTTATATGACCCTCGCGCTTCCTTTTCGCTTGGAAGGAGGGGTTATTTTGTCGAGCCCCCTCGAGTGCGAGCCGGGGTCGCTGGGTCTCGGCAAGGTTGTAGGAAGAGCCCCTTAGCCTTTGCACAAAGCAAGAGGGCCATCAGGGGTTCCCCTGGCTTTTTGTATGACCCTCGCGCTTCCTTTTTGCTCGGAAGGAGGGGTGGAATGTGCCAGGCTACCCTTGGTGGGCACGAGTGGTGGCACTTCCGGTGAGCTGTTATCGGGTAAGTCCGAGTGGAGGCCCATGTCCCGTTTGTTGGGGGTCAGCTAGTGGTCTAGAGACGCACTCCAAGAGTATCAGAGGGTTTCTCTAGTGGGTGCCGAGGCCGTTCGTTGGGCCCCGGTGGCTCGGGTCCTCCCTACGGTGGGATCCCATTTGGAGACCTTCCTGCTGGTCTCGGACATGACTTTGGGCGTCCCAAGCATTTCGCTTGCTTGGGTCTCGGCCCCATATGGGCTCGCCCACGGTCGTCCCTGACTCTGTTGCCCTAGGGCAGCTGTCAAAACCCCTAGGGGCCTAGCCTTTGAACCCCTGGACCGTAATGGGCTCGACGCCTCGTTCCTTTGTCTGAAAGGAATAGGGTGGGGGGATATCTCCCCCATCGGCTCGACAACGACTGGCGCGCCTTTTGAGGCAATTTTCTTAGGGAGGCGGAACGACGCCTGCCACTGCAGCGGTTGGACGCGACGTGGTGTTAGTGGATGGGACATAACTATTCCCGCGATTAATGAGGAAAAGGTGGGCACGTGGGCGGTAAAATCGGATCAGGATTAACCGCGCCGGATCTAGGGGAAACTTCCCCGATTTCGTCGCCCGTCCGTTTCGCCTTCACCCTGCATAAATACGCAACGAGCCTCGCCCCTCCCCTCCTTACCTTGCCTGCATTAGCTCTACCCCCATTGAGCCATCGCTAGAGCAGCGAGCACCGGGAAGAAGAAGGGAGAAGGGCGAGCCAGAGAGAGAGAGAGACAGAGAGACAGACTCACCGCCGCATTCGAACCCTCCACCGCACTCATGGCCGATGACATCGTTGTCATCGAGGCGGACCCTTGGGATCCATTCGACGTCACCATGGAGATGCTTCAGTCGCTCATCGACGACGGACTTCTTCGTCCGGTTATCAACCCCAACAGGCCAGAGTGGATCGCTCTGTTGGGCGAGCCAGAGTCAAGGCCTCGCGATGGTTACGTCGTGAGCTTCGTGTCCTTTCATGAGCGTAGCCTCGGCCTCCCAGTGGACCAGTTCATGTGGGCGCTCCCGCATTACTACGGCGTGGAGCTCCACAACTTCAACCCCAATTCCATCGCGTAGGCGGCCATCTTCGTCGCTGTCTACGAGGGGTATTTGGGGATTGCTCCCCATTAGGAGTTGTGGCTCCATCTCTTCTAGGCGGGGCATACCACCAAGCCGACGGGTACGTCGGGCATGAGGAAGGCGGTGAGGGCTAGCGGCTGCACTCTCCAAGTGCGCTAGGACCGCCAGCACCTCTACATCCTGGCCCAGCTCGCGTCAACCAATCATCGATGGTACATGAGCTGGTTCTATCTCTACAACGACGACGGCGGACTTCCCCCCTACACTGGGCGGATTGTGGGGAGCTACCTAGAGAGGTGGAAGTATGGCGTCCCAAGGGAGGATCAGCCCAAGCTGCAGCCGCTCCTAGAGTGGCTGGAGAGGCTACGGGACCGTAGCCTTACTGCGGCTATGGTCGTGGCCGCCTTCCACTGCCGGAGGGTGCTACCGCTGATGGCTCAGCGGTGGCTCCTGTTCAAGATGAGGCCAGAAGAGCCGATCGCGAGCATCCGGATGTCTGCCTCTGCCCTCCTTGACGAGGAAATTCTTTGCCGGGTGAGGGAGACGGTGGATGTGAAGCTGAGGAGCGGTGGTCTGACCACCCTCGTGATGCGTCCGTCGTGGGGGTTCCTCTCGCTGGTAAGTCACGTGCCGCTGCAGCCCCTGAGCCCTCTCCGTTTCTCATTATTTCTCATTCCCTTATCCGTGTTTGCCGTTCCTGTAGGGGATGAGGGACGTGCGAGCCTCCCCGCCGCCCGTTCCTGAGGACGTGAGGCGGTGGGCGATCAACCGGGTGCACACCAAGGCGTAGAAAAAGCGGAAGGATGCCAAGGTGGCAAAGCGCACGAAGAAGATCCTTACGCGCGAGGAACTGGACAAGCGCCATCGGCAGCAAAGGAAGGATGGTCTCCCATTGGAGGAGTCCCCTTCGCCGTCGCTATCGACGGATGCCTTGGACGGAGATGACGAGGGTGAGATGGGGTGGGGTCCCCTGGACCATCTCCCTGACATCGGGGAGACAGGGCCTGGGGCATCGGCAAGCAGCTCGGTGCTCCTAGGAGGAGGAGGAGGAGCTGTCCTGGGGTTGGCAATCGCCTGCCCCGAGGCCAAGGCCGACACGCCCGAGGCACAGGCGCTAGGCAAGCGTGCCGTCAGCCCGGTGGGCTTGACGGCAGTAGTGGAGCAGGTGGTGGCGGGGGCGACACAACTACCCCCACAGAGGACCGAGGGGGCGCCGGGGTCCGTCGAGGACCGGCCAGCGCCGGCGAATACAGAGGTCGTGCCTCTACCACCGCCGCCGCCATTGCAGATGAGGGTTGCCGTGCCGAATCGGTTGCAGCCTCGCTCGAGGTAAGCGTATTTTTGGCAGAGCCGCAACGCTTTTCCGTTCGTTCTTCGGTCTCGTGCTGACCCTGCAAGTGCTTTGTCCTTAGTCGGAAGCGACCTGCGGAGGTGCCTACCTTGGCGCCCCTAAAGGCACTCAAGGTGAACCCTGGCTCCACCGCCCACTGGGTGGCAGAGGCGCAAGCCGCCATACAGCATGGCGCGGTGTCGGCGAGGGCTGACCCGAAGGAGCCAGCCACCCAAGGAGGGGCTGGAGAGGCGACCCCGACACAGACGGGAGAGGGAGCGCCTTCGCCCCGCGAGGGCGAGGCTCATGAGTCAGATGGGGCCGAGGTGCCCTCAGTTGCTGAGGCCTCCGAGGTCGAGGCCCCCAGGGTCACTGAGGCTAGGGCGACGGAGGCCAGGGCGCCCGAGACCGCCGAGGCCGCAGCGGTGGGGGTCGGAGTCTCTGCGACCACCGAGGCCACGATGGCGGAGGCTGGAGCCCCTGAGACCACCGAGGCCGACGTAACGGTGGCGAGGCCGTCGGCCCAGGAAGTGGAGATGAAGGCGGTGGAGCCCTCGGTGGCACCCTTGGTGCAAGGCCCGCCGTCGTTGCGGGAGAGCGCCCGGGAGGTGGAGGTCCATCCGATCTCCTCCGATGATACTTCTCGGGCACAGGAAGTGGTCGATGCCGAGGTGGCCGATGCCGTGGAACAGCCGGTTCTGACCCTGGGCGAGGGAAGCTCGGCCCTCGTGTGGGTACGACCCGAGCCCCGTGGGTGGGATCACCCGCGTGTCCTGTGGCAGAGCCGATACGATCCTGAGGGGGAGCCTCTGTTCGCCCTCAAGGACGTGGCCGAGGGCGGGCGCTGGGACACCTTCGAGCAATACCGTGAGCTGGCGGAGCAGTCACTACGGACAGTGCTGTCTGTGGTGGCCGATGATCTGCCCGGAGTCACCCAGGTTCGTGCTTTCTTTTCTCGTGCGGTGTTGTCTTTTTCTGAGTTTTCTTGTAGTGAATGACCCTGTTCTGCTTCCCAGGAGCTCGAGACCTGGTCCCTTGGGAAGTCGGTCTTTCTCTGGTGGGAGAGGGACGTCTAGGACCAACTCCAGCGGCAAAAGGGCCTGCTTGCGGACACCAACGAGCTTCTGGCGGCGCGGAGCGCGGAGGTGGAGGACCTTCGTCTTCGTTGTGCCGATGCGAAGGTCAAGGCGGCCACGGCCCAGGAGCAGGTCACCCCTTTGGCGGCACGGGTCAAGGAGTTGGAGGAGGAGCTGACCCGTGTCACCGGTGATCGGAATGCCTTCAGGTCCCGGGCTGAAGAAGCGATGGCCTCGGGCAAGGTCCTTACTGGGCAGCTAGGGGTGGAGCAGAGTGCGCACCAGCTGATGAAAGGCGCCTTGGATGAGGCCCTTACGGTGGTTGAGGCCTCCTGGACTGAGGCTGTGGTCTAGAGGGGAAAGGCCGAGGTTGAGTCCTATTCCCCTCGTTTTATTCGCTTTTCTTGTGTTCGCCCCCTAATTCTCTGGTGTGATGCAGAGCTGGGGAGAGAGGCTTCCAGGGTGGCCGAGGCTACTCGGGTCGAGGCCCAGCACCTAAAGGAGAAGGCCGAGGCTTCCCGGGCCGAGGCCCAGTGCTGGAAGGAGAAAGTCGAGGCCTTCGTCGCGGTGCAGGCGGTGCTCGAGACCGAGATCAAGGAGCACGACGCGCTGAAGGGTGCTGCCCATACCGCCTGCAAGGCCCTGGAGGTCGAGGGGGTTCAGTCAGGCAACTCCCTTGGGAGCCGTCTGATTGCATTGAGTGGTCAAGTGCACGAGCGGCTCCGAGGAGCGCTACATACGAGCGTCAAGCGCGTGCTGGCTATCATTGCCTCGCACTACATCGGCGTTGACCTTCAAGCCATCAGCGATGGCTACGTCCTACCCGATGATGAGGAGGAGGCCGACGAGGTGGTCGCAAAGCTGATAGAGGCAGCGAAGGGCCCCGGCACGGCGCTGGCCAAGCTATTCGAAGAGGAGGTGGTCCCTCCCCCGCCGTCTGCCGATGCTGGAGGCCCTGAGCCTTGACCTGGGCCCCAGAGCCCATGTAAATAGAATAGGGATTAATTTTGTATCATAACGCTTGTGGCCGTCGAGGCCTCTTTTTAAAGTACTCGTGTTTCTTAATCGTTTTTCCTGTATTTCCGAGCATCTGCCCTCTTTTGTCCCTGATCAGATTTCTTTTGCAAAAAAACCTCCTTGGAACCTAAGCCGCCCCTTGGGCGAAAGGTGGTGAGGGAGTGCCATAGCCCGGGGGCGTAGGCCGTCTCGCAACTCTACCGGCCTTCTATCCCTGGAATAGACTTTTCAGTCCTTGGGTTTTTTACAACCGATTCGTCAGAGCGTGCTAGAGAGTTTGGCATAGGAATTTTTTCAAAAAACAACTTAAAAAAATGGTGTGTGGGACTTAGGGGAGAGTCCCCCATCTAGCCCCCGAGGGAGGCTCGGTTCTGTAGAGGCAGAGCCGAGTCTCCCTTATAGTGTTATCATATTGCCGAGACTCGCGATGGGTTCGGGGGGGTTTCTCAAAAATTAGAACAATTAAAGAACGCTTCTCAATTGTATTCCGAGAAACAATATATACAATGCTTGGAAATTTAAGGGTAAAAGCGACGTAGCTGTTCTATGTTCCAAGCGTTGGTGAGGATTTCGCCCTTCTCGTTGGCTAGCTTGTAGGTCCCGGGCTTCAGCACTTGGGCAATGATGTACGGTCCTTCCCATGGTGGGGTTAGCTTGTGGCGGCCCTTGTTGCTCTGTGTCAGCCTCAACACCAGGTCACCTACCTTTAAGTCTCGGCTTCGAATGCACTGGGCCTGATAGCGCCGTAGGGCTTGCTAGTACTTGGCCGAATGCAGCAGCGCGACATCTCGGGCTTCCTCCAGTTGGTCGAGGGCATCCTCACGGGTGGTGCGGTTGCTTTGCTCGTTGTAGGCCTGTAGCCTCGGGGAACCATATTCCAAGCTAGTCGGGAGGATAGCCTTGGCTCCAAAGAGCAGGAAGAAAGGTGTAAACCCCGTGGCTCGGCTTGGTGTGTTCCTCAGGCTCCAGATGACCGACGGGAGTTCGGTGAGCCATTTCTTGCCAAACTTCTTCAACCGGTTGTAAATTCTTGGCTTGAGGCCTTGTAGGATCATGCCGTTGGCACGTTCTACTTGGCCATTTGTCCTTGGGTGTCCTATGGCCGACCAGGCCACATGGATGTGGTGGTCGTCGCAGAATGTCAAGAATTTTTTGCCGGTGAACTGTGTCCCGTTGTCGGTGATGATGGTGTTCGGGACGCCGAACCTATGGATAATGTCAGTGAAGAATAGCACTGCTTGCTCGGATTTGATTTGATTGATCGGACGAGCCTCGATCCATTTGGAGAACTTATCGATTGCTACCAGTAGATGGGTGTAGCCCCCGGGGGCCTTTTGTAGAGGCCCGACCATGTCGAGCCCCCACACAGCAAACGGCCATGTAATGGGGATGGTTTGGAGGGCCAGGGCCAGGAGGTGCGTCTGCCACGCATAGTACTGGCATCCCTCATAGGAGCGTACTAACTTGGTAGCGTCGGTAACCACCATCGGCCAGTAGAACCCTTGGCGGAAGGCATTTCCGACGAGCGTCTGAGGCGCCGCATGGTGCCCGTAGGCCCCTGTGTGCAAGTCCCAAAGTAGGGCTTGGCCTACCTCGGTGGTGATGCATCGTTGGAGGACACTAGAGGGACTTCGCCTGTACAATTCACCATTGCAGAGGACGTAAGTTTTGGCTTGTCGTGCAAGCCATCGGGCTTTGGTCCTATCACTAGGAAGCTCTCCCTAAGCGAGCCAATCAAAGAACGGGACCCACCAGTCCGTGTCCTAGTCGGTCTGGGGAGGCCCGGTGTCGACTTCCACGACCTCGGGCTCGGCCGAAGGAGTCTCGGCAGCAGAGGGGGCGTCGAGCCCCGTGGTGGGTTCGGCCACTGGGCCCTCTTCCACTGCCGAGGCGTAGTCAATGGAAGGCTTGTGGAGGTCCAGGGCAAAGATGTTCGAGGGCACCAGAGCCTGTGTCGAGGCCATCTTTGCCAGTTCGTCCGCGGCCTCGTTGTATTTCCGCGTGATGTGGTTGAGTTCGAGACCGTCGAACTTGTCTTCTAGGCGACATACCAACTTGCAGTACGCCTCCATTTTGGGGTCGAGGTAGTTTGACTCCTTCATGACTTGATCAATGACAAGCTGCGAGTCGCCCCGAATGTCGAGACGCCGTACTCCAAGTTCGATGGTGATCTGCAAGTCGTTGACGAGGGCTTCATACTCGGCTGCGTTGTTGGAGGCGGCGAAGTGGAGCCGAACCATGTAGCGCATATGTACTCCGAGGGGCAAGATGAAGAGCAGACCCATGCCTGCCCCGGTCTTCATCAGGGACCCATCGAAGTACATGGTCCAGCATTCCGTCTGAATTTGAGCAGGTGGCAGTTGGGTGTCGGTCCACTCAGCCACAAAATCGGCCAAGACCTGGGATTTTATTGCTTTTTGAGGTGCAAAGGTCAGGGCTTCCCCCATGAGTTCAATGGCCCACTTGGCTATCCTACCCGAGGCCTCCTGGTAATGGATTATCTCTCCCAGTGGGAAAGACAATACCACAGTCACCGGGTGGGACTCGAAGTAGTGGCGCAGCTTGCGTCGAGCCAAGACTACGGCGTAGATCAGCTTTTGGATGTGGGGGTAGCGTGTTTTGGTCTCGGAGAGCACTTCGCTGATGAAGTAAATAGGTCGTTGGACGGGCAGAGCGTGCCCTTCTTCCTGCCTCTCCACTACCACGGCCGCGCTAACTACTTGGGTCGTTGCGGCGACGTAGAGTAAGAGGGCCTCATCCCTAGCTGGCGGTACCAGGATGGGAGGATTGGTGAGCAGTGCTTTGAGCTTGGCGAGGGCCTCCTCGGCCTCGGGGGCCCAAGAAAAGCGTTCGGATTTTCTCAAGAGGCGGTACAGAGGTAAGCCTTTTTCGCCAAGGCGCGAGATGAAGCGGCTCAGGGCTGCAAGGCATCCCATGACCCTTTGCACTCCCTTGAGGTCTCGGATTGGTCCCATACTGGTCATGGCCGAGACCTTCTCTGGGTTGGCCTCGATGCCGTGTTCCAAGACTATGAATCCCAAGAGCATGCCTCGGGGGACCCCGAACACACACTTCTCGGGGTTGAGCTTGATGCCCTTCTCTCTAAGGCATTTGAAGGCTATCTTCAGGTCGTCGACGAGATCCCTGGCCTTTCTGGACTTGACCACGATGTCGTCCACATAGGCCTCGATGGTTCGCCCAATATGGTCGCTAAAGACCTGGGTCATGCACCGCTGGTATGTGGCCCCTGCGTTTCTGAGGCCGAAAGGCATAGTCACATAGCAGTACATAATGAATGGGGTGATGAAAGAAGTCGCGAGCTGGTCAGACTCTTTCATCTTGATTTGATGGTAACCGGAATACGCATCAAGGAAAGACAGGGTATCGCATCCCGCAGTGGATTCAACGATCTGATCGATTCGAGGTAATGGGAAGGGGACTTTGGGGCAGGCTTTATTCAAACCAGTGTAGTCGACACACATCCTCCACTTCCCATTTTTCTTCTTGACTAATACGGGGTTAGCCAACCACTCTGGATGGGATACTTCCTTGATGAACCCGGCCGCCAAGAGTTTCTGCACCTCCTCACCGATGGTCCTACGCTTTTCCTCGTCAAATCGGCATAGGCGTTGCTTCACAGGTCTGGAGCTAGCCCGGATGTCCAAGGCATGCTCGGCGACCTCCCTCGGTATACCTGGCATGTCCGAGGGACTCCATGCGAACATATTGGCATTTGCTCGGAGAAAGTCGATGAGCATGGCTTCCTATTTGATGTCGAGGGTGGCGCTGATCCTCAGCGCCCGATCGACGGGGCAGGCGGGGTCAACTGGGACGAGCTTGATGGCCTCCGCGGGCTCGAACGTCCCGGCGCGACGCTTGGAGTCAGGCGCCTCACCACCGAGCTAGTCGAGGTTGGCGATGAGGGTCTCGGCCTCCACGAGAGCCTCGGCGTACTCGATGCACTCGACGTCGCAGTCGTATGCATGTTCGTATGTGGACTCAATCGTGATGACACCGTTGGGACCCGGCATCTTGAGCTTGAGGTAGGTGTAGTTGGGGACTGCCATAAACTTGGCGTAGCATGGTTGCCCCAGGATGGCGTGGTAGGTTCCCCTGAATCTGACCACCTCAAAGGTAAGGACCTCCTTGCGGTAGTTGGAGGGGGTGCCGAAGCAAATAGGAAGGTCGATGTGTCCGAGGGGTCACGTGCGTTTCCCCGGCACGATGCCATGGAAAGGCACGGCGTCACCCTGAAGCCGCGACTGGTCGATCTCTAGGAGCTCCAGGGTGCTGGCATAGAGGATGTTGAGGCCGCTGCCTCCGTCCATCAACACCTTGGTGAGTCGGGTGTTGCCAACGATTGGGTCGACAACAAGTGGGTACTGCCTGAGATTCGGGACATGGTTGGGATGGTCATCTCGATCAAAGGTGATCGCCTCCCGAGACCAGTCAAGGTATCGGGGAGTGGCCACCTTGATCGAGAAGACCTCTCGGCGTTCCCTCTTTCGCTGGCGCGTCGTAAGGCATGCCGAGGGTCCACCAAAGATCATGAAGGCGTTGTGCACCTTGGGGTACCCATCGTCCTTGTCATCGTCCCGGTTGCCGGTGCCTTTTTGCTTGGTGTCATCGTCGGGGAGCCTGAGCCTGGCGTAGTAACGCCGGAGCATGGAGCAATCCTCAAGGGCATGCTTTACCGGGCCCTGGTGGTAAGGGCAGGGTTTCCTAAGCATGTCATCGAAAGGCCTGGGGCCCTTGGGGCCTTCGGGATTCTTGCGCTCTACGGCCACGACTAGATCGGCTTCGAGGACCTCCTGCTTTCCCTGGCGACCCTTTTTCTTTTTCTTGGGGAGGTGGGGTGTCGAGGCCTCGGGGGCCTCGTCCCTCCGCTTCCCTTTGGCGTCGTTGTCGAGGAAGATGGCCCCAACAGCCTCTTCACCCGAGGCGAAGTTGGTGGCGATGTCGAGGAGCGCGGCGACCAAGCGCGGCACATTCCGGCCTAACTCTTGGACCAAGTCTTGGTAGGTGGTGCCAGAGAGTAAAGCCTGGACGATTTCCGAGTCACCGACGCTGGGCAACTCGGTGCACTATTTGGAGAAGTGCCGGATGAAGTCTTGAAGAGACTCGTCCGGTTTCTGGCGACAGCTCTTAAGGTCCCAAGAGTTTCCAGGGCGCACGTATGTGCCCTGGAAATTCCCGACGAAGATCCTAACCAAGTCGCGCCAGTTGTGGATTTGTGAGGGATGAAGGTGCTCGAGCCAGGCTCACGCCGAGTCTGACAAGAGCAAGGGGAGGTTGCGGATGATGAGCAGGTCATCATCCGCGCCACCTAACTGACAAGCCAGGCGGTAATCGGCAAGCCATAGTTCAGGATTGGTCTCGCCGCTATACTTCGTGAGGTTGGTTGGTTGTCGAAACCAGGCTGGGAAATGAGCAGCGTGGATGGCTCTGCTGAAGACTCGAGGGCTAGGCGGTTCAGGAGAAGGACTGCGGTCCTCCTCACTATCATAACGGCCACCTCGATGTGGATGGTAGCCCCGGGCGGGCCCCTCATTGTTGTGGCGTCGTCGCCTACTGACCCCCTCATGGTCTCCCTGCACCTCGCGTTGGTTGCCGGGGCGGTCGAGCAGCAAGGGGACCCTATGGGCTATTGGTGCCCGAGCAGGCTTGGGACATATCGAGGCCTCCCTATTCTACTGAGGCGGTGCCATGGGAAGGTCCGAGGCGTCCCCCGCACCGTCGAGAGGCAGAACTCTCGGCTTGCTGCACCGCGGCGGTTTCGAGGAGATCTTGGAGCTCGCCGTGGACCCGTCGCCCCTCCGTGGTGGAGGGCTCGGGCATTGTGTAGACTAGCATCGCCGCAGCCACGACGTTCTGGCTAGCGCGATTGAAGATCGGGGGTTGCTCACTCCCTTCGTCATCGTTGATGCGGTGGTGCACATCGTGGGCCCTCGGTCGGGCTCCTCCGCCCTCGCCGCGACCTCGCTGCTCCTGCTTGAGAGTGTCTCGAAGCTGCTGTAGGAGGAGTCGGTCTTGTTCGACCTTGTCCTGGAACTCACGGAGCTGTTCTAGGTTCGGGCGTTGAGGTCGTGCGGGGGCGAGGTTCTCGTTTCACGCTGCCGGCAGGATAACGCGCAGAGGTGTGGCGGCGCCTGCACCCAGGCAAAGCGGGGAACGGCTACCTGCCCCCTCGTCCTCCTCACCCGTCCTTGGCATCCTGAGCCCAATGTGGAAGCACTCGCAAGTGGGGTCGTAAGCACCTTCGTCGTCAGAGTTGGAGTAGCCGAAGCAGTAGTCGCTTGCGGCCAAGAAGCGGCGCATGGTTTCAGGGTCATGGAGTTCAGAGAAATCTACTCCGGCCCATGCCTCGTCCTCCTTCGAGGAGTCAGCGTGGGTGTGGGTCGACGCGGTGGTGTCGAAGTCAAGGGCAAAGCGCTGGCAGCGTCCGAAGGGATCCGCGTGAGCGGAAACGTAGGAGGCGGTGGCATTTCTCAACCCAAAGGGGTATGGAGATGGTGCCATCGTCGGGCTCTGCTCCGCCGGAATTGGCTCCTCAGGGAGTGGTGGAGCGGAGCTTGATGACGGGGCGTCACCGTGCGCCGTCGGCGTTTTTTCCTTGTCCAGGCTCAGGCTAGACAGGTCCCCAACTAGGGACCTTGTGCCAACAGCTGGGTGTGGGATACCGGCGGGGCGTGGTGCGTCGCCCTAGGTTTGCGCAGTGTCGTGGTGGTACTGCCCGTGTCGCGCTTGGCGAGCGCGACGAGAGCGGCCGCCCGGGCGCCGCCTGCGCCTAGGCTGCCGGTGCGTGGCGTCGTCGTCGGCCGATGGGGCTCAGGGTGTGAGGAGCACCATGTCGTACTCAGATCCTAGAGACATGAACTCTAGGCTCCCGAACCAGATCACCGTGCCGAGACGTAGTGGTCGTACGGGGTCTGCCATCCGGAACTTGTTGGGATGACGAGGCTGACACGTAGAGGCCCCTACCTGGCGCGCCAACTGTCGGTGTTTTGGACCGACGAGCCCTCAACCAACTAGTAAATTTGTACTGCGTGTTCCCAATCCCGGATGGTGATGCAACGAGACACAAGGTTTATACTGGTTCGGGTAATGGGTACCCTACTCCAGTTTGAGAGTTCAATCTTGTATTCCTTGCACCGAAATGCTCGTAGTAGGGGGTTACAAGCAGGGCGAGAGAGGGGGCTTAGTCCTAGGTCTCTTCGTGGCGCGGCGTGGATTGCTTGAGATGTTGATCTCAAGCCGTGGGGGAGCTCGGGTATTCGTCCGTGCGTTTATGCGTGAGTTCGTTGCGTGAGCCTAGGTCTAATCGCCTTTGTCCCATCCCTCGAAACAGCCCTGGTCCCTCCCTTTTATAGTTAAAGAGGGGACAAGGGTGATGCATGCGCTAGTAGTACATGGCGTCGTGCGAACGGAGGCGGCATGTCCGAGCCCTGTAGCCTGTTGCTGTGGCGGCGTGGTCAACGGAGTGGTCCTGTCCTTGAAGTACTAGGGCGACGCGCCAGTCACATCCGTTCCTGTGCGTCATGGGGGCTCCAGTGTTTGCTTGAAGTGGGGTGTGGCGGCCGACGCGCCGGTCACCGTGTGCTGACTGCGTGAGAAGCCGAGGCTCAGCGGGTGCCGAGGCCTAGCCATCGTGGGAGGCTCGGCAGACGTGTATCTCAAGGTTGCTGAGACCCTGAAGTAGATTGCCGCGGCTCGGAGGGAGCAGTTGGGCTTGTATGCTTATTCCGAGGCTATGGTGACCCGGACTTGACTCCCCATGCCGCGTTGTTCCTGGGGCAGGGATTAGGTGGCACAGTGTAGTTCAGGCGCTGATCGTGGGCATAGTACCAGTGCACAGTGGCCGGTAACCCCTACCCCGTCTTGTCCTGGACGGTATGGCATTGATGCGATTTCTTGTCCCGTCGGCCACTCTGCAGTGTCGAGCCGTCGTCCGGCTGAGATTGCGGGAGTGGTTGACGCATTAATGGGACGCGACGCGCTGTCGGGAAGACTGGTCGAGGCAGGAATGACGAGTTATTACCGAGCCGGCCTCGAGCGATACGGAGAATCTGTGTCCGAGGCCTTATGCACGGGGCCTCGGGCGAGACGGAGAATCGGTTCCCTATCGAGGCCTCCCGTGCGAGGCCTCGCGCGAGGCAGAGATTTGGCAGGCCGTCGAGACCTCCCGTGCGAGGCCAAAGGCGAGGCGGAGAGCCGATGGGCTCGGACGGGGCCGGTGGTTAACCAATGGCTTACCTTCTGGCTTTGTTTTTTATGGGGTTTAAGTGGTTCTTTCGATATACGCTCGGGGTACCCCGTTTTATGGTACCCGACAAAGACCATTTCCAGAAACTTCATCAAGTCGTCGAAATCGTCGTACGTAATATCCATAGTTTAATAACTATACTCGCTATACTAACTATACTTTAATAATTTAACTAACTTTATTAACTATAATAACTATATTAGGGGAGTACCTCGCTGCAGCGGCCGTGCCGTGCCGTGGCCCGAGGGGGTGGCGCGCCGACGTGCGGGCGCGGTGTCCGTGCCGTGCTCGGCGATGGGCTGCCTGGAGAGGGCGGACGCGGCTGGCTCGCTGGCTGGCGCGGGAGCACGCGGGCGCGGCTGCCGGCCTGGCGCGGGCGGAGGCGGGCGTGGCCTGCTTCACGGCGGCTAGGCGCTGCGCTGCTGCGGCTGCTCGGGCACGGGAGGTGGAAGGCCGCGGCGGGAGCTATATTCGGCTCTGCCGCGCCATGGATCAGGGCGCGGCAGTGCCGTGCCAAGATCGGTGGCGCGGCAGAGCCCTGCCCCGTCAGCGGTCAGCGCTCCTAGTCGCCGCCACGTCAGCCCTCTGCCGCGCCAGCATGCATGGCGCGACACAGGCATTTGGCCGCGCCAGGGTAATAGGCACGGCCAAAAGTGTTAGTTTTAAAAAAAAATCGTCAGTGTTAGATTTAAAATTATATTTAAAAAGGATTAAAATTAAAAAAAATCGCAGCAGATACATACGGCGCCGTGCGCCTGTGACCCGGCTGCCCTTGCATTGCATGCATAACCTGGTAGTCTAGTCGTCTCTCTCGCGATCTACCGAGAAATTATTCTTAGAATCGAGGGGCAGCGCTATTATACACCTAGGTGTAGAATATTATTTACACAAGGCAAAACTAATCAGAAAAAAATATTGAGTAGTACTGAACCATGTCCAGTATCAGTCAGTACTACACTCAGTATCCCGAAATACTGAATAATACTGAAACAGAAGTACTGAATAATACTAAATTTTGTTCCGTATAACAGCTTAGCGAAGAATAGTATTATATATATATATATATATATATATATATATATATATATATATATATATATATATATATATATATATATATATATATATTCTGTCAGAGACGCTAGGAGTACTACTACATGGAAACACGATCGAATTAAAGACAATTCTATAAATCTATTTATTCAGGACGTACACTACTACTAAGAAAACACGATCATCGAATTAAAGAGCTACTCCAGCACGGCCGGGAATACTAAATGAAATCGAAAAATTAATATACTAGATTGTTCCCATGTAGGAATATATACTGCTGGAATAGGATCGGTCGAGTACCAAAATTCATTCATTCTCCATTGATCCAGGATCTATTATCAGTTATTGCATCATGCATGCCTTGTGAATAGGACTCCTATGTATCACTGTATCTAGTTGGATGCCCTAGCAGCAACGCAAAGAAAGTTAAAGTTAGGGAAATAATGAATCAATACAACTTTTTGCCGCAGAGAATTAACAAAACCGTGCCACTGAGAAACAAGTTACAGAAAAAGAAAATGCAAGCTAAGAAATCATTTGAGCTAGCTAATAAGCGGAGCTGATGAGGTGATCTTGCAGGTTGTATGTATGTACGTATGTTATGTTCACTGGGTCTCGCTGTTGCTGGTCGCCGTGTTGTTGCTGTTGCTTGTCACCACCGCATTGTTGTTGTTGTTGGCGTTGCTGTTACTCGTCGGGGTCGGGGTCGGGGTCGGACCCTGCTGCTGCTGCCCTTGCCCTTGCCCTTGATGCATCGCAATTGGAATTGGATGGCCTCCTCCACCTCCTCCACCTATGATGGAGGTGATGGCTGCCGCCAGCGCCACCGTGAAGTTGGGGTCCGCTGTGATGGCCGCTGCCGCCGCGGTGACGGTGTCCATGTGCGGCGGCGCGTCAGCCGCTGCCACGGCGGCTCTGCTAGCAGTGCCAACATTATTGTTATTGTCCGATGTCGATGACGATGACATGTGCAGGCCAGAGAACTTGGACAAAGACTGGTGACTGCTGTAGAGCGCGGCCGCCGCCTGCAGGTGGTGGTGCTGGACCTGCTGGTGCGGTGGCTGCGGCACTTGGAAGTGCGGCTGCGGTCGTGCAGCAGGAGCACCAGCACCACCGGGCGGGCCGTGGGTGAGGTCGAGCGTGACGGTGGGGAATGGCGCGGAGGCGGAGATGGTGGCCATGCTGGAGGAGCACGGCAGCACGGCCCGCGCCAGGAAGTTGGATGTCATCATGTCCCCGCTGGGCATGGAGCCGGACAGCAGCATGGAGGCGGCGGCGGAGGTGGTGGAGGCCATGGCCATGGCGGCGGGCGGGAGCGGGTGGTTGTGGGTGCCCTCGTAGGTGGTGATGAGGATGGAGCGGTCGTCGGCGCAGCGCTGAACCTGCGTGTGCCAGATGCAGCCAGCTGGTCAGTCAAAGTCAGCATGCACAAAGGAAAGGAGCATCCCTCCCGGTCCAAGGTCCGGTCAAAACACGCAAATAAATGCAAACATGCAGGAAAGATAAAGAAAGGAAAAGGGGGAACTGAAGGTGCGTGGCGTTGACTGGGTCCCGTCTCCTCACCTGCTTCCGCACGGGGCAGCCGTTGGCCATGGTGCAGCGGTAGTAGGCTCGCGGGCATGGGTTGCCCTTGGCCATCTTCTGCCCGTACTTGCGCCACTGGCAGCCGTCGGCGATCTGCGTGCACCGCCGTCCGTCCATTGCAATGGATGTCAGGGCCTCAGGTGAAGGAAACCACATGTGCGAGGAAGAAAGGAAACAAACTCAGACAGACGACTTACGATGGGCGCTTCGGATCGCGCGCGCACCGAGACGCGAGCCTTTCTCATGCTGGCCTCCTGCTGCTGCGCTAGCTGCTGCTGCCTTGCTGTTGTCGACGGATCCGCCGGGTCCGGGCTGTCGCGGCGCTCCGCCTCAAGCTCCTGCCGCCTGTTGCCTCCGGTGGACGACGACCGCCGCGGGCTGCCCACCTCCGTGGACGAGTTGGACGTCTCCTCGGCAGCCGCCGGTCCTAGGCCGAGGAACTGTCTCGGCATGACAGCAGCGCCGTCGGTCGCCGGCGGCAGCGCCTGGGCCACAGGAGGCAGCATCGGGCCTTCGGCCCGCGCCTGCATGAGCGCCACGAGATGCATCTGGAGGGCCTGGTAGCTGCTGGTGACCTGGGTCAGCATCCCGCGCAGCCGCTGGTTCTCGTCGTTCATGCGCGCAAGCTCCGCCTGCATGGCCGAAAGCTGCAAGGGCATCAAGTCAAGGTCAAGGTGTAATAACTGGCAGCGCTGGCGGCGGACAGATCCGAATTGAATCGGATCGATCCGCTATACATGGCATGGGCATCAACGACGCTCGGCGGGCGGTGTGTTTGCAATCGATAAACAACACGTACATACGTAAATAAAGAAATAAAAAGATGGCCAGCGCATACCTCGTTGGTGTTCCTGCTCTGCTTGTCTTGGCCCGGCAGCCGGAGCCTGGTGGCCGCCTCGTCGTCGTTGGCGTTGCTGCCGGTGACGGGAAGGAGCTGCACGCACGCATCACGCATGGGTCGGTCATCGTCGTCACTCGTCGACGGGGGGAATTCAAGGACACACAAGGGGGGATCGGATCGAAGAAGAAAAAAAAAGATCCGCTGCTACTCTAATCCAATGAAGAAATGAAACAAGTAATTAACACAAGGTAGTAAGTAACGTACGTTAATGGTGAGGTCCTCCTTCTTGATGGCGAGGCAGCTGGCTGCTGATCCCGATCCCGCCGGCGGCGGCCCGGTGGTCCTGCAGGTCTTGTTGTTAGCTGCAGCAGCAGCGGTCTTCTTGTCCTTGTCGTCGGAGAAGAAGTCCACCTCGATGGACCTACGGCCCCTGCCTGGCGGTGTTCCGTTTCTGTCGGCGGCGGCCTCCATGGTGGTTGTTCTTGTTCTGTGGAACGGCGGCGACGTCGTGGGCGGTAGCAGATTGAGGAAGCCGAGGGGCCGCGGCGACGCGTCTCGAGCTAACAGGCCTCCTCCGACTCCGAGGTGGGCCTTGTCCATGCAAGAAGTGGGGGGGATGAGATCGTCCCAGGTCCGATCTGATTCGTCGTCGGCTGCCTGCAGGTGCAGCCAGCCGTCTACTGTAGGAGAGGAGACTGATCTCACTCAGACAGAGGAAGAATGGTGCGTGGTGTGGGCGGAAGAAAGAAAAGGGAGGAAGAAGCCTCTGACCGCTGCCACGGGGACGCGTATATATAAAAACAAAAGGGAAGAAGGAGGAGGCGATCGACGAGGGAGAGGACTGGGTAACAGACTAGTAGAGACATGACATCAGGAGCTGCGTCAGTGGAACGTGGCCCCTCCTCACTGGCCTGCTGCCCGTACCCGGCGACGAAAAGAGAGACGAGACGACGACCGGATCGGATCGTCTCTCTCTCTCTCTCTCTCATTTCCACGCCACGCCGTCCGTGCCGTGCCGTGCCGTGCCGTGCCATCCATCTCATTCATCAATCCTCGCCCGCCAGCGCGTCTGCGTGCGCGACTCGGCGACTGTCCTGTCCTCCTCTCCTCTAGTAGTATGTCCACACCACACCTTCACCTTGAACAGTACTCCTAATCTTTCTGCTTGTATTTGTCGTCGTCCCTCTGATTCTCTTCAATTTCCCTCAGCTCAACCGGCCTCTCTCTCTCTCTCCGGTCTCCTCCGGCCGACATGCCCGCCCTTTAGAAGAAGGCAACGCAAGACGACGACCAAGAACAAGAAGAAACCATGCCGGCCCGCCGTTTGATTCTGACATCATATGATGGTTGTTACTGTTATCCCTCACTCGCACTCTCACCCTCAAATGACGAATAACACTATAACATATGTCACTGACATGGTATTCCCCGTAAGTCTGATAAAAAGTTAATTATCCCTCAAATATCTATCTCCCTCGCAGATGAGTCGCAGCAGGCGCTTGATAATTGTAGGTGGGGATGGAGGTTAATGTAATGGAAGAAGGAAAACGAATCAACAAACCGATTATCTGTGCCTGATGACGAAACGCTTCCCCTGACATTGACTTGTGTCTACTCCACGTGTCCCTACCTACTACTACTAGCTTAATCACGCTATGCTAATGCTACTACTTACTAGTAGTATGCTACTTCCATTTCAATCCTATGTGCTTTTTTTACAAGACACCGTATAGACACGGACGGTGCATACTCCCTCGCTCCCTTTATATTCGTCTGCTGTAGAAAACGTGCATGTCAAAGTTTCTCATCTAACTCTAATTAGATTCTTACAAAATATTAGCAATATTTGTATCTCTAAGTAAATTTATTATGCAAAGTAGATTCAATAATCTTTTTAATCATGCTAATTATGTACCGTAAACATTAATATTTTCTTGTATACATATATTTGGTCAACATTGAGTTTGTTTGACTTCTCAGAAAATGAGAACGACAGATAAAAGGGACGGAGAGAGTACATATATGACTCTACTACATTTCAACTAGTGCTATCTTGTACTTCTTATTACTATTACTACGGTCCGTTTGGATCCTTTTATTTTGAAGGAGTTGAAGTCTACTCTACACATTAGACTTTTTATTTTGGAATTTTATATTATAGAATTTTCCAAAGTTTAGATATAAGTCTGTCGATCTTGAATTCAAGGGTTGAGAGATAGAAATACCTCATGTCGATCCCATGCTTGCTCTGTTTCTAATGTATCCCACTTCTGCCAATATTAAAAAAACTACAAAAAATAAAGAAATCCACTTCAATGTACAATTACGTTATGACCGACAGATGGACCCGCGATACAGTGACTCCCTGTGATTGTGGTGTGTCTGTCAACGCCGGTTGGTGATGAGCTGTTGTTGATTACTTGACAGCTACGGCTGCTGGCTATATAAGCCGTCGGGTGTTAGGAGATAGGGGCAGAACGGTAACCGATTAGCTGATAGATTCATAGAAATAGCAGTAGATTCTTCAGCGGTTCATCCGCTCTTGTATCCAAACATTGTTACGGTTCGCAATAAAGCTTACCGATTTGCCCCAATTCTTCCTCCCACTCATCCAGGTCGTTACAATTGGTATCAGAGCCTGTCGATTTGAGGGGAATTTTTTTCTCTCAATCGATCCATTCCGTTCTGGCGCCGAAGCGGGAACCCACCAAAATCCAGATCGAGATGGCGGCTTCGATCGAGGACCTCAAGACAGCCATGGATTCCATGGCGCTGCAGCTCATCGGTGTCCAGGACATGGCGAAGCAGGACATGACGAAGCAGTTCGTGGGATTTCAATGTAGGTTATCATCATATTAGAATGGCAGTAGAAGATGAGTACAAGATCGCTTTTAGAACGCATCAAGGCCTCTATGAGTTTCTGGTTATGCCGTTTGGACTGACAAACGCACCAGCAATATTTCAGAGCCTCATGAACACTATATTTACAGCATTGTTATGTCGAGGTGTCTTGGTTTTCATGGACGATATACTCATTTATAGTACCACTTTAGAAGAGCATATGAAGTTGTTGGTTGAGGTGTTTGCAATTCTAGAGAAACACTAATTCTACATTAAGAGATCTAAGTTTGTATTTTCCCAACCAGTTGTGGAGCATCTTGGTCACGTTATTTCAGCAGAAGGGGTGGCTACTAATCCCACAAAGGTACAAGTTGTGGTGAACTGGCCTACTCCTACAAATGTGAAACAGTTAAGGGGGTTCCTAGGATTAACAAGATATTACAGGAACTTTATAGAGCATTATGGGATGATGGCTTGACCCTTAACTGAATTATTAAAGAAAGGTTGTCAGTTTCAGTGGACAACACAGACTGTCATGGCATTCCAGTTACTCAAACAAAAGATGGTGCAAGCACCAGTTCTTGTGGTGCCTAACTTTGAGATTCCTTTTGTGCTAGGAACTGATGCAAGTGCCTATGGAATTGGAGCTATGTTAATGCAAGCTAATCATCCGGTGGCATTGTAAGAAAAATGGACCCTAGGCCCATTTACTTTGGATTTTGGTGTTTGATGACCAATACAACCAAATTAGATTAATAAATTTGCAAGTAATTGTTTTGTAGTTCAATAGGGTGCAAGACGTGACTTGGACGAATGCGACATGATGATCCCACGATCAACACCATAAGCAAGACCCTAGAAGCACAAGAGAAGACTCAAGATATCAAGCAAAGTCCAAGCACGGAGATGGGAACCTAGCCGGACACAAGATCACGAAGAAACGAGCTTCACAGAGGTGACCGGACGCGGTCCTTATAGCGACCGGACATGTCCGATCAAGATGCTCGGCAACGGCAGGCATCTGCAGCAGCGACCGGACGCTGAGGATTCAAGTGGCTGGACATGGTGATGACACTGTTCACTGTCGCGACAATAGCTTAGCACTGATCGGACGCTGGAGGGTGATCGACCGGACACAGGAACTGCATCGTCCGATCGACAGTGACCGGACTCAGCGCCGAGTCCGATCAACGTGCTAGCTTCAACAGTCGGGACGACCGGATACGTCCGGTTAGGACGACAACAGCGTCCGGTCAGTAGCAGAAAGCTGGGTTTTGCCCCCAATGGCTACTTTCTTAGTGGGGCTTAGATATATACCCCCAACCGGCCATTTGAGTAGTGGAGAGCTGAGAAAACATACCAAGGGTGTTGATACACCATTTTAGTGATCTCCACTTGCATAGTGCTTAGTGATTCATTAGGTGATTAGCGTAGGTGTTTTGCGAAGTGCTTAGCTTGATTAGACCACCGCTTATGCGCTTGCTCTAGGCTTAGGCCTAGTGCTTCATGAGGTTTGAATACCTCTTACCACTCGGTACTTACACGCACCATTGTTGTATATTAGAGGGGCTTGTAGTTTTACAAGATCACACCAACCGTGTTTGTGGTGTGGCCGCCATCGTGTACCAAAGAGAACAAGGCCCGCGGCATTTCGGTCAGAAGCTTGATAGTGAAGACGGCGGGAGCATCCAGGAGAGGCTTGCCGAAAGGCACGTCAGAGACCCACTTGCGCGTGGGGAAGGTTCGAGGCTATCCATGGAGTTACCTGACCGGGAGCTTGGCCCTTGCGAGGGATTCCTTGTGAGGGGCTCCAACGAGAACTAGGGGAAGCTTGTGCGCTTCTCGATACCTCAGTAAAAAATACCGGAGTCATTAATGGGAGTTTGCATATCTCTACCTTACTCTTTAGCTTTTGCATTTACATTGTTTGCATAACTCCTTTTTGTGGCAGAGATAGCAACACACTAGCAAAACCATAGTTGCACATTTAGATAGTTGTCGACACGAAATTTCTTCCCATGCCGAGGACACACGAGCAAGCCGGAAGGGTCCGCTCGATGGAGCTAGAGATCCGCCTAGCTTCAGCGCAGGGATGGTCAATACTGCGCACTCCTCCTGAGACATACCAGTCAATTTGACCCTGCAATTGACAAGGAGAGAAAGTTTATCAGTAATTAAGGGCGGAACATGCCGGTGTTGCCAGATAGTCCCGAATGTGCAGCTCTAAGAGCCGATATAAAAGGAGATCAACTAAATAGTCGATTCTAGCATATTCATACGAATAAATCAGTTAAAGCTCATGGGGTTGTGTTAGAAGAATCAGTTATCGTTCAGAATGAATATCATTCTTTAGACAAATATTAGTCAATGGCAATAAGATGTCAACAATAATTAATTCATGCTAAACCAATGACTGCAAGCAACCAAACTCCTTTATAAAAGAAACAGTTCATCAACATTCAACCATTTGATAGAAATAAATCTAATGAACATGTTAGATCTCATCTATCGTTATAACCAGTCGGGCATGAGGCAGAATCATGCAGGCCATAGAAACAACAATAGACTCGATGACTCTAACTTATTACTAATATCAGTGGGGCATGAGGCAGAATCATGCAGGCCGTAATACAATAATAAGATCATGGGGCTAGCACATCTTTCAACCTATCGCTACTTCAATGATCTCGTGATGTGAACTATTTATGAAAGCGCTTGATATCGGCTAAAATAGCCGATTCAGGCATAGCGCATAGTTAAGGGCATGCCCTCTCAAGAATAGATCTACCAAATAACGATCCCCATTCCATGGTGCTAACAGTGGGGTGTGAGGCAGAATCACACAGGCCGTGATAACGGGCCATGGAACAGTTTCGCTAGCCAATAGATCTACTCAAGATCAAACATGCCTTAACCGCACGCTATGCATGATCAAGATTGATGTAAAACAGCCGATAAAACATAACTCATCGTTTAAAGTACAGATTAGATCAGTTTAGATTAACAAACGATGGGTTAAAAAAGATGTAAGGCCGATCTAGATCAATCCCAATCGGGCGAAGTGATATTGCTGTAATTAAATAAATAATGGAAGCAATAAGCAATATCAGTAACTTAATGAATCTATCCGAAGGAACGCCACCCTTAGATAGAGCCAATAACTTGACCTTAATCTAGTTTGAGTAGTGCAGGTCGACTGGATCGATGCAACCGTACTTAAACTAGACAAGAGTCGATAACTAACTTATACCAGAGTCGCAGTGGAGGTCGACCGGATCGATGCAGCCGTACTTGCTGAAGAACTCGCCAAGATCTACTCTACTCCTACTCCTAAGGGGTGGCCAGAGCCGAAAAAAATAAATAACTTGTATTGGATTGATTGTGTGTTTTACAATAGCCGGGCTTTGATATTTATACCCGGGACCTATGCATGACTCCTATCTAAGCATGACTCATCATAATCTTTGACTCTAGAGAAAACATTCTTAATTTAAGATAACTTGGACTCTAATCTTTCTCTTTTTATAGAGTCCAACATGCTTTGCCCTAGCGCCGACCATAGCCTTTGTCGCTATCTGCTGGCGTTTCCTGAAGAAAGCCAATTTTAGTGTTGCATTCGAATCACCTGGTTCTGATCTGCATGCAATTGATTCCTTGATGACATGATCTTAGTTGCTTTCGAGTCCCTACGACTCTTCTTCCAAATTTTGGTGTAAACAATAGTTTATCTTTTTACATAGGTTTTGCTAAGGTTAGAAAAAGAGGCCATAGTTTAGAGTTGGAGTTTTAAGTTACCTAATTCATCCCCCTCTTAGGCGTCACAGTCTCCTTTCAATTAGTATCAAAGCCGGTTGGCTCAATTTGGACCTTTGGCTTCACCGCCGTTAAGCCAAAGTTATTTAGAGTGGTTGGGATAGATACCTCTAGACCTCCGCACTTTGACGGCACTAACTTCCCCTACTATAAAGCTAGAATGGCTTGTCACCTTGAGGCGGTAGATTTGGGTGTTTGGAGAGTCACTCGTGACGGGATGAAACCCATTAAGAATCCCGATAAACCCACAAAGAGTGAAGAAAATGAATTTCATTTCAATGCTAGAGCTAAAAATTGCTTGTTTGAATCTTTTAGCATGGATATGTTTAACCAAGTGTTCACTTTAAATATGGCACATGAAATTTGGTTAAATCTCCAAGAGCTCCATGACGGCACAACTAATGTTCGTGAGCAAAAACATTGTCTAGCTAAACAAAATTATGATTTCTTTAAAATAAATGATGATGAGCTTGTTCGTGATATGTATTCTCGTTTGAATCTAATTATCAATGAGCTTCATTCAATAGGATTAACGAAGCTAGATGATGTGGACATCGTGAGGAAGATCATCTCCGTGTTACCACAAAAGAAATATGCAAGCATCATCACCATCCTTCACAACATGGAGGACTTGAGCACAATGACCTCGGGCATAGTCATTGACAAGATAGTGGCTTTTGAAATGTCATGCAAGATGGGTCAAGAAGAAGCCTCTTTATCAAGAAAAGGCAAAGCTCTCACATGTAGTGAGAAAAAGAAGATGAAGGTCATGCAAGTTGAGACAAGCTCAAGCTCAAGCTCCTCAAGTGAAGATGAAGAAGAAGATCAGGATGATGATGACGACGAATCAAGTGATGATGATCAATCTTCCTCCTCCACCTCCGACCTTGATGAAGAATCTATCAAGCTTATCAACAAGGTGGAGAAGATGATCCAAAAACTCAATGTCAAAGGTATGCCCATCCAAATTCAAGATTTCGTCTTCACCAATCAAAGAAATGAGCAAAGAAAGAAATGATGCTATGGATATGGCGAGTTAGGGCACTTTGTGGAAGTTTGTCCAAACAAGCCCACACCCAAGACAAAGAAGAAGGCAGCAAGGACAAGGCCCTCACATCAATAAGGTCATGGGAAGATTCTTCAAGTGAAGAAGAAGACCACCACAAGAGGCGCGGGCACAAGCACTCATCATCAAGCACTTCACGTGTGTGCCTTATGGCACAAGGTAACAAAAAACCTATCCCTAGTGATAGTGACAATGATAGTGATAGTGATGATGAGCTACCTTCTTATGATGAAATTGTGCAACAAAATCTTAACTTTGCTAAAGTTTGCACTAGTCAACAAAAGAAGTTAAAAATGTTGCAAGAAAAACTAGATAGCTCACAACAAGCTTATGCTACTTTGCTTGAACAATATGAAACTTTTGCCAATCTTAACATGGAGCTATCTACTAAAATTAAGCAACTTGAGACTAGTGCAAACACAAATAATTACACAATCAATGATGAGCAACTTGTAAGGAAAAATGAAAAAATAAAGGAAAAGTTAGCTAGCTCACAAAATGATTATAAAAGTTTGCTCGCTAAAATGGAAACTATGTGCAAATATTGTGATGAGCTAACTAATAAAGTTGCTAATCTTGAAGTCGTCGATTCTACCCCCATGGAGGCACCTAAAAATAAAAGTTCTATCTTTGACATGCCTAAAAAGGATGCTTCTATTTCTTGCAATGATTTATGTTTAGACTCATCCTTGTACAACTAAGTTTGTGTTGAGAAAGTTGTTGTAAATATATACACACAAGAGGTCGCAATAGAGAATGAGCAACTCAAGCAAGAAGTAGCTCGCCTTACCAAGGACTTGACTTAAGTAAAAGGCAAAACGGAGCAAGCCCAACTTCATCAAGATAACACCGTCAAGGGAGTGAAGAAGCTTGATGAAGGACAAACCATGATTTGCTACGTGTGCCACAAGGAAGGCCACAAGTCCTATGAGTGCAAGGTGAAGAATGGGGGAGGAGCTAAGAAGAAAGAGAAAAACAAAAAGGAAACAAGCAAGCTCTCCAACACCTATTGCATGTCTCCTATAAGTATTTCATACTTGTGTGCATAAATTTAGGGGGATGTTACTCTACAAGTTGGATGCTTTGAGACTAATACCTTTTCAAGCTTATCATGTGTGTAGTAGTCTCATTGCAAGGAAAATGGAGTCCCCGAAGTTAAGCATCATACTTCAAATATCCACCACCTATTGCAAGTGGTATAAATCAAATTGGTTTCCAAATGTGGTATTTCTAAACCGATATCATCATGTTGATTTCACTTTGGTATTTATATGTTTTCTCCATGCATTATATAGATTAAACTCCCTTGAGCATTAATTTGCTAATTATGCATAAACTACGTTCTCTATCATATGTATGCATATATTTAGGGGGAGCTTAGTCTATGTAATGTGAGAGTCCAATTTTGTGACCTATTCCACTCCACATACAAAGGATCGCAAATTTTGACCTACCCTTGTGCTACTAAGGTCTTCCTTTTCGATGTTTGATTCCAAAGGGGGAGAATTTGTAGGACCAAAAGCAAGCCTAATTATAATAATTTACAAATGGTAATGGTCCGAGAAAGGGAGGATAGTGGATTATGGAGTTAGGGAAGGCTTAAATCCATAATGCCACATGGGGACATTTGCAAGGGCAAGATAAGTTTCCAAAGATGTTTACATGTGGTATCTTTTAGCATCACAGAACCTTGCCCTTTGCATTGCATCCTAGCAAGTAAATAGTTTTTAAATTCCAAAAATTTTATTATTTGCTTGTTTTGGTCATGTTGTCATCAATCACCAAAAAGGGGGAGATTGTAAGGAAAATGGACCTAGGCCCATTTAATTTGGATTTTGGTGTTTGATGACCAACACAACCAAATTGGACTAATAAATTTGCAAGTAATTGTTTTGTAGTTCAATAGGGTGCAAGACGTGACTTGGACGAAGGCGACATGATGATCCCACGATCAACACCATAAGCAAGACCCTAGAAGCACAAGAGAAAACTCAAGATATCGAGCAAAGTCCAAGCACGAAGATGGGAACCTAGCCGGACGCAAGAGCATGAAGAAACGAGCTTCACAGAGGTGACCGAACGCGGTCCTTATAGCGACCGGATGCGTCCGATCAAGATGCTCGGCAACGGCAGGCGTCTGCAGCAGCGACCGAACGTTGAGGATTCAAGTGATCGGATGTGACGATGACACTGTTCACTACCGCTACAATAGCTTAGCACTGATCGGACGCTGAGGGTGATCGACCGAATGTAGGAACTGTAGCGTTCGATCGAGTCTAGAGAGGTTCTAGAGCGGCGCTAGCTTGGCCGGACACGTCTGATCGACGGTGACCGGACTCAGCGCCGAGTCCGATCAACGCACTAGATTCAACGGTCGGGACGATAGGACGCGTCCGGTCAGGACGACAGCAGCGTTCGGTCAGTAGCAGAAAGATAGGTTTCACCCCCAACGGCTACTTTCTCAGTGGGGCTTATAAATAGACCCCCCACCCAGCCATTTGAGCAATGGAGAGCTGAGGAAACATACCAAGGGTGTTGATACACCATTTTAGTGATCTATACTTGCATAGTGCTTAGTGATTCATTAGGTGATTAGCATAGGTGCTTTTGCGAAGTGCTTAGGTTAATTAGACCACCGCTTATGTGCTTGCTCTAGGTTTTGGCCTAGTGTTTAGTGAGGTTTGCATACCTCTTTACCACTCGGTGCTTGCGCGCACCATTGTTGTACATCGGAGGGGCTTGTAGTCTTGCGAGATCACACCAACCGCGTTTGTGGTGTGGCTGTCACCGTGTACCGAAGGGAACAAGGCCTGTGGTGTTTCGGTCGAAAGCTTGATAATGAAGATGGCAGGGAGCATCTGGGAGAGGCTTGCCGGAAGGCACGTCGGAGACCCACTTGCGTGTGGGGAAGACCCGAGGCTATCCACGGAGTTACCTGACCGGGAGCTTGGCCCTTGCAAGGGGCTCCAACAAGGAGTAGGGGGAAGCTTGTGCGCTTCTCGATACCTCAATAAAAATACCAGAGTCATGAACGGGAGTTTGCATATCTCTACCTTACTCTTTAGCTTCCGCATTTACATTGTTTGCATAACTCCTTTTTGCGATAGAGATAGCAATACACTAGCAAAACCATAGTTGCACATTTAGAAAGTTTATCTTTTTGCATAGGTTTTTCTAAGGTTAGAAAAAGAGGCCATAGTTTAGAGTTGGAGTTTTAAGTTGCCTAATTCACCCCCCTCTTAGGCATCATGCTCTCCTTTCAGGCATACTTGAGCAAGCATCAGTGTCCTTGAAGCTAAGCTATGTCAGTATATGAGAAGGAGTGCTTAGCCATTCTGATGGCTATAGAAAAATGGAGACCATATTTGCAACACAAGAAATTTCTTATCAGAACTGATCATAAAAGCTTGCTGCACTTGATAGAGCAAAGGGTTACTTCAAAAATTTAGCATAAAGCTTTAGTCAAGCTCATGGACTTGGATTATCAAATCTAGTATAAGAAAGGGATCACCAACGCTGCTGCTGATGCTTTATCCAGATGTGCTGCTAGACAGGAGATAGTGGCTATTTCAGAGTGCATTCCATCTTGGGTGCAACAGCTCAGAGAAGGTTATGATGAACATTTGGAAGATAAGAAGCTATTGGCTGAATTAGCAATATCTAAAAATAATCATAAGGGATTTGCCCTGACAGAGGGTGTTATCAGATACCAGGGCAGGATTTGGGTAGGACACAATAAGTTAGCATAGCAGCATATCCTATAAGCCCTACATGCTAGTGGAATTAGAGGTCATTCAGTCATTTCTGCAACTTACAAGAGAGTTAAGGCTCTATTTGCTTGGTCTAGTTTGAAGCAGTCAGTACACCAATTTGTTCAGCAGTGTCACATATGTCAGCAAGCAAAAGTGGAACACACCAAGGTTCTAGGCCTACTACAACCACTTCTAGTTCCATCACAAGCATGGGAGGTCATAAGCTTAGACTTTGTGGAAGGGTTGCCTACATCTGACAGGTGCAATGCTATATTGGTGGTGATGGACAAATTCTCTAAATATGGTCACTTCATTGCTATACATCATCCCTATACTGCTTTACACATTGCAAAGTTGTTCCTGGATAACATCTATAAATTGCATGGACTTCCTAGAGCTATCATTTCATATAGAGATCCTATCTTTACCAACACTCTATGGCAGGAGTTATTCAGACTGACAGACACTTAGTTGCTTATGAGCTTGGCTTACCATCCCTAGACTGATGGGCAAACCGAGCGGCTCAATCAATGCTTGGAAGGCTTTCTCAGGTGCATAGTTCACTCTTGCCCAAAGCAGTGGAGCAAATCGCTATCAGTTGCTGAGTTCTGGTACAATATGCATTATCATTCAGCATTAGGGTAGTCACCATTTCAAGTATTGTATGGCCAGAGCCCGAGGCAGTTAGGCATCACTAATCTGAATCTAAGTGTTGTGCCAGAATTGGAGCAGTGGATGAAAGAAAGAGAATTGCTCAAAAGAATCATTCAGATGCAACTCCAACGAGCTCAGCAAAGAATGAAATCCCAGGCAGATAAACACGGAAGTGAAAGGGAGTTCCAACCAGGAGATTTGGTGTATATGAAACTGCAGCCTTATGTGCAGTCATTAGTTGCGGATAGGTCCAATAAGAAACTTTCATTTCGATTCTATGGACCTTACAAGGTGTTACAAAGAATAGGCAATGTGGCCTACAAGCTGGACCTTCCTGAAGGCAGTAGAGTTCATCATGTACTGCACGTATCCCAGCTAAAGAAGCATGTTCCGAAAGATCAGACTGTCTCTGAGGAGTTGACTTCAGTTAGTACAGACCCAATGCTTGTACAGCAACAGGAGAAGATTCTGGCCACCAGGGAAATCTTGCGCGGTTCAAGACGGGTGAAGCAGGTGTTGGTAAAGTGGAGTTTGATGCCTGAACAGATGGCAACTTGGGAGGATGAAGCAGACATTGCCCCGGAGCAAGTTCAGGAGTCCACAGACTGAGGACAGTCTATTTCTTAAGGCGGAGAGAATGTTATGACCGACAGGTGGACCCGCGATGCAGTGACTCCCTGTGATTGTGGCGTGTCCGTCAACGACGGTTGGTGATGAGCTGTTGTTGATTACTTGACAGCTACGGCTGCTGGCTATATAAGCCGCCGAGTGTTAGGAGATAGGGGGAGAATGGTAACCGATTAGCTGATAGATTCATAGAAATAGCATTAGATTCTTCAGCGGTTCATCCGCTCTTGTATCCAAACATTGTTACGGTTCGCAATAAAGCTCACCGATTCACCCCAATTCTTCCTCCCACTCATCCAGGTCGTTACAAATTACCAACATGTGCTATAATGAAAAATTGTTAAATTACCCATATACATGTTATCTCTGAAGTATCCCATTCTATTGACATTAATATATTCAGAATGATTAATTTAAACATACATGTGCTATCATGCAGATGATGAAGGGCACATGCTTGTATGAATGTGGATTCATCATAAGAAAACATTCACTTCACGGTGATGACTATAAGCATTCTATATTGATACTATAGTTATAAGCATTCTATTTCGTTTATATATAGTAAAAAACAATATTTTACATATATAATTATTTGATAAAGAAAATTCAAAGTCTAGATAGACAAGTGGGGTATGTTATTCCAAATGAGGTGGCTACGATCTCCTTTGAAATAAGCAATCATTATAAAGTTGTCTTCGTTCGTAATGAATTTAGTGGTACTTGTTGCGCATCATAAATATTTATACTTTTTTTAAAAAAAAACTTTGGTTAAACTTCAAACTGTGTGAGAATTGCATCCTTTTATTGACATATATAGAGAGTATGAATATGGATGGTTATTTCTTAGCTTCTCTATATAAAAAATCAGTAATTAGCTTCCTTGGTTTTTTTTAGAAAGCACTTTGTTGGTTAGTTGTGTTATTGGACAAATAAAAGATATACTGATATAGATTATCTCCTCCGAGTTTATATTGCCGTCAAATTGAGAATGGTCCTTGGGGCGAGGAATAGTCAACGGGTGGTAGCAGTTCCAGTAAGGTCCCTATTGGGCGGGGCCAGCACTACAACACGTGTGGTGTGGCCGGTGTGGACAAGCCGGTCAACGCCGGTCGGGCCAGGGTGGGAATGACCGAACGGGAACGGTCCAAGATGCCTGCGCTGCGCATCGCATCGTTTCTTCTGCTTTGCTTTGGACGTAGTACAATCACTTTAACCAGCAGGCTGAGAGAGCTGATACTGAGCGCGATGCTGTCTGTGTATCGGAATCGGAGTTCTCAGCTGAGCTACACATACCTCTCTCCTTGTGTAATTTATCCATGCCATGCTCGGCTAGGCAGTAGGTGGTGTGGTGTGCTGACCTAGCTTTTTCTTCTTCTCACTCAATGCATGCAAAAAGTCTCTTGTACAGCCGTACGTATACTTTTCATCCCACTGTATACGTGGGTTCCTGGCATCAATTTAAACTTGAATCCAGTGACGGACCTAGGTTTTATCTCTGGGTATGCGCAGCAAAAAAAAAAAATTCTTATGCAATTCGATAAACCATATATAATTTGGTAAAACCATATTCTCATTCGGTAAAACCATATTCTAAAACCATATAAATTGTTCAAATGAAATACAAAATACTTTAAAATATAGCCATATAAGAGACTTACAATATTACTTGTTGATCCGTCGCTTTCTCAATGACATGAATGTCTCAATTATATCATCTTCATCAACTTGAAAGAAAATATCCCGCTCAATAAATGTTTGTAGACAATCATCCAGAACAATATCACCTAGCTTATTCCTTGATTTTGTTTTCACTATAACCAATGCAGAAAATACCGTTTCAACGCTCGCAGTTGCCACCAGTAAAAGCAATACCAATTTGAGAAGCGAGTACACCATATCATACACTTTGTGCCTATTTGTATCAACAAGCTTAACTGAGAGATCAACAATGTTGTCTAGACCTTGGAAGCATTCGGTTCGTTTCATGTCATCAATATAATTATCAAGTTGCAATTCTAGCTGTACCAAATTGTTGTTGGAGAAGTCATTAGGATAAAATTCAGCCAATCTACGCAGCTTCTGTGCATCAAATGAAGCAAAGGACTTGGAAGGACTAAAGGCTGACATACAAGAGAGTAGCTCCATGTTGATCTCATCAAACCGATTATCAAGCTCTTGACTAATTTGATCAATGACACCAATGTACACTTCTCTTCTAAAATGGTCATCATTTTTTTGGTTTCGAGCACGGGCATACCTTGCTGATTTTCCATAAGGCACATAAGCATCATCCATAGCAGGAACTTCGACACCATGTGTAATACAAAAAGAAGTGACCGCCTTATGAAATTTATCCCAACCATCAGACCTCAACTGTTGTATTCTGCTCTTTGCTACATTAACAAGTGAGATTGCATTAAGAATGTCTTGATCCCTTCTCTGCAAACACTCGGATAACTCATTTGTGTATCCAAGAATAACATACATTAAGTGCACAAAGAAAACAAACTCAAAGGTTTCAAATGCTCCAAGCACAAAATGAATCTTTGTCCAATCATCCTTATATGCAATATCAGCACCAAGCTCAATGAGCACATCATGGATTGAGGAATACATAGTGATGATGCTACATATAGTTTTGTAATGCGAGCCCCACCGAGTGTCACCAGGCCTAGGCAAACCCATCTCTTGATTTAAACCACTCCCTGATTCAAGCTCACCACACTGTAGTGATTTGTTGACATTCTCCAGCCTAGCATTTCGAAGCATACCATGACGCTTGCAAGAAACCCCAACAATGTTCAACAAGATAGATACTTGATCAAAAAAGGTCTTGCAATCAGTATTTCCCTTGGCAACAGCTACAAGAACTAGTTGGAGTTGATGTGCAAAGCAATGAATATAATAAGCAGAAGGTGATTCTTTCATGATTAATGTTTTCAGCCCTTTAATATCACCTTTCATATTGCTAGCCCCATCATAACCTTGACCTCTAATCCGAGTCATACTCAATCCATTACTATCAAGTAAACCTTTGATTGCTTCCTTAAGTGACAAAGACGTAGTATCATCTACATGAACAACTCCAATGAAGTGCTCACATGGCCTTCCAAGTTTATCAACAAAACGCAAGCAAAGAGCTAGTTGTTCTTTATATGATATGTCACTAGACTCATCGGCTAAAATTGCAAAGGGCTCATCACCAAGTTCCTCAATTATTTTTTTCTAGTTTCTATGGCACAACAATGAATAATTTGCTTTTGTATCTTTGGGCTAGTCAAAGTGCAATTACCTGGTGCATTGTTCAAGACATACTTGTTCACTTCATCACTATTTCCTGCAAGAAACTTCAAAAGTTCAATAGAGTTGCCTCTGTTGCTAGACTCTTCACTTTCATCATTTCCACGGAATGCCAATCCTTGAAGCAAAAGAAACTTGATACATCTAAGTGAATATGTTAATCTTTTCTTGTAAAGATGAAGCTCCTCATCAATCCACTTGTCAATGTGATAATCAATTGCTACCTTGGGATTTATAAAACCAATATACCTCTCCTGAGCTGCTTTGTGTGCCTTAGAACCACTATGTTTGATGAGTGCAGCGTTTCCTATATTCCAATTATCCCATCCATTAACAACAAATGCATCTGACCCATTGCCCTTCTTGAACAAGTAGCATATAAAGCAAAATACAGAATCCTTTTTGATACTATATTCAAGCCACTCATAATTATACAACCATTGTAAACTGAATCGACGAGGTGTGTCTCCAATGTTTCGATACGGGAAATCATGTATATAAGGTTTGCAAGGACCTTTAGTAATATATGCTCTACGGATTGCATCTTGATCATTAACATGATAATCTTTTATGGGCAGCCTTTCACCTGGATCATATGGTAGAAGATTGATGTCATACACCAATGGCTTTGATGCGGGCGGTGGCGGTGGCGATGACGCTAGCGGGGGTGAAGGATCTGCAATTTCTTCAACTTCTGCTCTATTTTCTCGATTATGCTCTTCCACAACTGTTTCAACCGGAGGTGGGGTAGGGTTCAAAGCAGCTGCAGCCGGCTTCTTTGCTGCTTCGTAAAAAAAGGATCGAATGTCACCATTTCTCTTCATCATTCAACAATTCTTCTGAAAAATAGTTTATAATTACCAAACGTGCGAAACTCAAATAGTATAGTCACATGCGACTGATGCTAAATTGCTAATCAGTGGTCTGTTGAACAAACTCACGAACACGAATTGAAATAATAAGAAATCACCCATAAATAAATAAATAAATAAAAATATGACTATACGAGTACAGTACAAAGTTTTTTTACAAATAACAAGATCATCAATACCTGCAGTCCTGCAAGTCTGCAACTAAGTGCCGTCGGATTCGGAGTGCCGAACTGCCGATCAGTCGAGCAGTCGGCGGCGTACCGCGGATGATCCTGTCGTCCTGGGCCTCCTGGCCCATGCGGCCGCGCCGCGCCGAACTGGGCCAAACTGTCGAAGCTCCGCCGAAGGCCCGAAGTGCCGATCGTCGATCGATGCCCGACGCGGCGACGCGATCCGCCCGAGTGCCCGACGCGCCGTCGCCAAACTGCCAATTGCCAAAGCTCCGCCGTGGCCGGCCGCTGGGCGCTGGCGTAGAGACGAAGACGACGACAGACGACTCAACTTCTCCGCATGCAATTACTCCCAGGCCTAGGCCGGTGCAAACTCCGCGTCCGCGGTATGCGCGTGTGCGGAAGCGTAGAAGCCGAACTGAGTCGTTGCGTACTTGCGTTGCTTGCTTCCTCTCTCTCTTTCTACGTATAAATTTTCTATTATGTATGTATGACTGCTGGACCCCAGGGTATGCAGTGGCCCACCCAGCATACCCTGTGGGTCCGTCACTGCTTGAATCAGTGTTAGGGTCCTAATTTTCGCAAACCACTTTCATTGACATCATTGTTGTTGAAGCAGGTACTTTCATGTGGATGTGGACCGGTTAGTATGGGATGAATTAGTTGTGATACCATGTGTTTGGTTTCAAGAAGAGGTGGCTAGGGTGAGATGGTTCCATTCCTATTTTTTTTAAGATGGGAACATCCCAGCCCTTGTTTGGTTTGAAGAAGAGATTTTAACACCGTTATTATCTAACCTATAGTTGCTATGATCCCTACCTGTAATCCCTGGGCCCCACCTGTCTTCCTCCTAAGCTTCGTCTTCCTCCCTACACCCACACCAATGGCACTTGCACGTCATCCCGACCTTGGCCCGTTGCATGCTCGTTGTCTGCTACTCCTACCTCATCGGCAAAGCTACATTCCGCCTCCGTCGCCTGGTCACCGTCCATGTGGCCCCGCTCCGCTGCCCCTATCAATGTCGTGTGGCCCTACGCTGGAGCTAGGAGAGCTCAATGTATTTGGCATTCTAGTTCTATGCCAAATACAAACCCTATTTGTAGTACTATATTGATTGCCTTTGGCATTGCTGCATCTCTTTGTCTGAATGATATGTGGCTTCGTGCCTAACATAGTAGCTAAAAATGTTTTGAAAGGACAAACAAAACTTTCAGCAGTTTCATCATACAAAAGTGCAACATCAAAAATAGTAGTTTTATTATGATTATTCACTCCAACTAGCGTACTAAATGGGTGCCATCATTTAGTTTTGTGTATGTTGTTTAAAAGCAAACAACGTCCCAACCTTCATAGTCTGCAACCATTTAGAATCAGTTCAGAAAATGTTTATATATCAAGTCGTCCTCACCATCGTGAATGGAATATAAAGACTTCCTATCTTCTGTTGTTTTCTTCTCTAGATATTTCAATACTTCTCTAGTACCTCCTCGATTTATCTTCAATAACATCTTTGAATACAATTTATTCTTCATATCTTCACGAGTAAATCCAAGATTCTCAATTCCACCTGCTTCCCATAATCCCATGCCATGAGACCAAAAGTAGCTTTAATTATTTGAAATACCAATTGCTTTAGCATTTTCGATACTTCCAAGTTGTGCTTCGGTTATTCTCCTTTGGGATCTTAAATGATGGGATTGACTGCAAGTAGCAAGAATATGGTTATCCTCATGCTCAAATTTATAGATGTAGTAGAATTCGTCTCTAAGGTTTATCTTCATGCGTGCTTGGCGCATACATCGTGTCTTTGGCTTACTATAGTTGGAAGAAGGTTTTTCTCTTCTATCGTGACCACCAATACCTACGGATAAAGAAAAAATGGTAAAAGAATGATGTTCTATTCCAATTTCCAACCATGAAGGAAATATTATATGATAAATTTAATTTAATACCTGCACACTGCATGAGAACAATAAAAAAAGTTATATTCTTTACAGTGGTAGTATTTTTATATTATTTGAACTACTTCCAATGCTGAAACCCTTGTCTCGAGCATACGCATTGTAAAAAGCATATGCCTCTTGTCTAGTACAAAATCTTATGGATTAAGTTTACTTTTGGTTCCTTAACTATTGTGTTGGTCTAATTTTAACCTTCAACTGTAAAACCGTCTAGTACTTGTACCCAACTATCAAAATCGTTCACTTTTAGCACCTGGGGTGGGGGCAAGGCTGTTTTGACCGACGTTGAGTGGTTTTGACCACGCGCGGAAGCAGGCCGGCCCAGGAGGGGAGGCCTAGGGCACGCTGCGCATTTTGCATAAGAGACCCAAGATTTTCATAAAACTAACCTTCACTCCATACTACTATTCACATGAGTCATAACATTTGTATTTAGCACCCATAAAAACCTCGTCTTCACCTTTCCCGGTCCCTGGGCGGCTCTAGAACAGAGCACGCCACAGGGGGCGATGGCCGGCTGCCAATCCGGCCAGGAGGAGGCTCGCCGGCGGCGAGGGAGGGAGGCGCAAGGAGCGCGCAGCCCACGCGCTAGGTCTGCAAGGCCACTAGTGCGCAGTTGGGGTAGCGGTGAGGGCAGAGCGTGGCTGCCCATGCAAGCGCGGGTTCACCGGCGATGGCGCTTACGTTCCGACGAGACGGCGGCGGTAGAGGTTTAACGGGTAGGCGGATGAGAAATAGGGACTCACCGTGAATGCTTCTGTAGGGTTGGTTACGGGAGAGACGGCTCGAGGAAGCCTGGCCACATGTATGGCGGTGTGCCGGTTCGCAGCGATGGCGGCAGTGGCCTTCCCGTAACAGTGAAGGTCCTTCAGCTAACCTGTTTTGCAGGCAAGACCAAGGCATCATATCGGAGCAAAATCATGAAAAATAGCTCGAAGAAGTGGAGCAAGGAGAGTGAGGCCATGGCGATCTTAGTTCGGTGTCCATGGTGGCCGCGGCGGTGAGATTGACTCGGACGAGCACGCTGTTGCATGGAAGTAGTCAGGATTGTGTCCCAGAGATAGGTAGGAACCTGAGGCAGTTGTGTACGAGATGAATTGGTGAGGGATGGATTGGGCACGATGAATTTTGGAAAGGGATGAAGGGACGGGTGGTCGGTCATGGCAATCGTGTTATCGGCTTTTATAGCCACTCGGCAAAGGCGGGGCTGGGGCACAAACCGCAGCCGCAGCACTCGGCGGGCTCATAGGCTTTGACGCGGCGCGGACCAAGCTTGCGCCCATGTCGGTAGTCGCACAGCTGGACGGTGCCTGAATGCCCGCGGCGGCTTGTGACGTTGCCGTGGCGGCGCTGGACGACAGGGACGTGTTCCTGCTCAAGCTTGTCGGCGGCGAGCGGCTGTCTCCGTACGTCGGTGTGCTCCAGCGCTGGTCGCCAATAGCCACATGCACGAGATGTGCGTGGACAGAAGGTGACGGAGCTGGCCATGGCGCTGCTGGCATCCGGCAGAGCTGTGCACGTGCGCGGACAGGCGCGCGGTGGTTTCCTACCGGCGAGCGGACGGCGGACCATGCCACCTCGGCGCCAGACGGCATGGAATTGAGATGGACCGAGCCAGAGCCAATCCCCGGCCCCGCCGTTGCCGCTGCTACTCCCGCTGGTGCCCGCGGCCTCCTAGTGGCTACCGGCGGGCTGGAGTGGCGCAGGGCGTGGCATGCGCGTCGCGGAGGAGGGGTTCGCGCGTGCTAGTTGAGGTGCTCGCCGAGGTTCTTGCCGTGCTCATTGGGGTGCATGCCGAGGTGCTCGCCGTGATCGTTGGGGGTGCCCGCTGAGGTGCTCGCTGATGTCCTGCTGGCCCGCGCAGGGCCTCCTAGCATGGATGTCGCATCGCTGCCGAAGATGAAGCCATGCTGCCGAGCTCGCCGAGGTGTCGTGCTGCTGTGCTCGCCGTACTCGGCAATTCCTCCTCCCAGCGCAGCCGAAGGGTGGGCTCGCATGGCAGTTCTCCTCCCAACTACAGTGAGCTCACACGGCGGGCCGGACGGCATGGCCAGCGGGAAGAACTCCCTCTGCCGCCGTGCTCGCCGGGTTGCTGCACACCCACCGCGTGAGGGAGTAGCGCCCGCCCTGCCGCGAGCAGGGAGAGGAGGCGTCGGGGGAGTGGCCGTGAGGATGGAGAGGGAGGGGTTGAGTCGATGACACGTGGGCCCCACAGGTCATTGAGATGGTCAAAACCGCTTCACATTGGACAAAACAGCCTCACACGCGCTTAGGTGCTAAAAGTGAACGGTTTTGACAGTTGGGGTATTAGCATTAGACGGTTTTGTAGTTGAGGGTCAAAATTAGACGAACCCAATAGTTGAGGAGCCAAAAGTGGACTTAATCCAAATCTTATAGAAGTCTTTCGTATCTTGCCTTCCAATGTATCCTTGCGCAATTAATTAGTTAGAGATGAAGGAAACTTGTAGGATAGATAAAACAAATACTCCCATAGTTCTAAATTATAAGACGTTTTGTCTTTTATAGATACACTGTGTATATAGAAAAGCTAAAATATCCTATAATTTGGAATGGAGGGAGTAATATAGATCTGTCTTATAGTTTGGCTAGCAATTTCTATAAACAATATAATGTGTCAATTAATAGAGACAAATGTTTATTATGAAATTAATTTTCATGATAAATCTAGTAGCACCAACCTTATGTTGTAATCTAAAATACATAGCATTAATTTGGACTCAGAGAAAGTATTGATTTAGGTTTGTTTGTCTCCTTTTAGGTACACAACTGAAATGACAAGCTATATGAACTAGGGTGAATTCAAAGTGTACAACAAGTACATGCGCAGTGAGCTGTAGCAATACGCTGGAGCAATTGATCACACGCCTAAGCTACTGCTTTTGCCCAGACTTAATTAGAAAATCAGTACTCCGGCGTAACAGTTGGGAGCTTGTTAGGATGCTCTCTAGAGCAGCACCTACCTCACACAATTACATAAAATAATTCGTCACGCTTATTTGTCTTGTTAACAGACAGCTAGCCTCTGCTTGTGCTTATGCGGCCTGGATGAACATTAAAGACGATCGAACACCTTTAAATGCCAAGCCAACAGATTATAGATGTGACCGCCCTCAGCCCCTCACCGTTGTTTGCAGGCAGGCACGGCCGCACGGGCAATGGCCACCGCGAGTGCGATGACGGGGCACCAGCAGCTCCCTCGCCGGCCCGCGTCGTGCTCCAACTCCAAGCAGAACCGGGCCAGCAAGAGCAAGCCGCCGGTGGTGATCGCGCACGAGTGCCCCAGCGCGATGCGTGCCCACGTGGTGGAGGTGCCCGCGGGGCGCGACGTGCTGTCGTGCGTCTCCGCGTTCGCGCGGCGTGGGCGGCGCGGCGCGCTGGTGCTGGGCGCGGCCGGGCACGTCACGGACGTGGTGCTCCGGGAGCCCGCGCTGGTGCTCCGCGGCACCATGGAGATACTGAGCCTGGCCGGCTGCTTCTTCCCGTTCCCGGGGCCTGGGTCGGCGGCAGCCACGGGGACGGCGGTGTTCCTGGCGGGGCCGCGGGGCAGCGTGCTGGGCGGCGGCGTTGCGCTGGGAGGGCTGGTGGCCGCAGGGCCGGTGGTGGTCATGGTGGCCACGTTTGTAGCGGCGGCGCTGGACAGGCTGCCGTTGCCCAAGGGGGAGGAGGCCGGGAAGGCTCAGCAGGGCTGTGACGTGCATGGACACCACCGGGCGTGCAGCTGGGCTGCAGTGTGCCGAAAGCAGCAGCAGCAGCTTGGCGCCAATAGCTGATCGAAAGCCTTGCTTCCATCTCTGGCGAATTTAATCAATTGATTTACAGCAACTTCGTTTACAATTCGAGTTTAAACTTGACCACGGACAAGAAGATTCCATTCAGATGTTGTTTGAAACCTGCTCTCAAAAAGATCCACCCCGTGCAAGAACGTATATGTAATAGCTACTATTAATTATGATTTTTTTTTCTCCAAAAACAACAAAAATTGCAGTAATATATATTTTTCTCTTCTTGTTATGTATATACTAAGTGCATTGCAACGAGATGTTGAGGTTGTTTAGTTATCTGTATAACTTGTGGCTCGGAGATTTTATTTAGTGATCACGTCATACATTTCAATCCGCCTTAAAATCGAACTCCATATTATGGTTGGACGAATGTTGCTCTAACTTGTATGGGTACGAGATAATTCATTTTGAGATCGGACTTCGCACTATGCCTGAACACTTAACTCGTGAGGGTGTGAAGGAGAATGGTAGACCATGAAAACACTTGTTACTCTAATTCATTTTAGAATCATACTCTGCGCTATGTTTGGACATGCTACTCTAACATGTCCGAGCATGAGAGAGATTGGCTTTGTCGGATCCCTATTGAGCGGTTGTGTATGATGAAGGATGAAGAAAAATCTTAGCCTCTTCAATACTCCCTCCGTTCCAAATTATAAGACATTTTGGATTTTCTATATATATTGTTTGTACTATATATCTAGACATAGTGTATACATGCATATGTATCTAGAAATCCCAGAGCATTTTATAGTTTGAATGGAGAGAGTATTAATTAGGGAGGATATGGATAGGGGGTTATTAGACATGGGTCGAAATAGCTTGACCGGCCTGCCTGATGACTCGGAAAACTGGCCCAGTCACGTATTGCACGCCCTGATATATCCTTTGATGAACAAGGCCCACCTGCCCGTCCTACTCCCCTTCCCCAAGGGAATGAATCGGTCGAGTGGAGTCAGCGCCGCCGGGCCGGTCGCGGTCGGACCCCCCCTTGCTTCCCCGTTCCCCCGCCGCTCCGCCCGCCTCCTCTCCTTCGATTCGTTGCTTCCCGCTTCAAATCCTCCTGCGCCGCGCCAAGCTAAGCCACCAGCCCACCACCCTTTCCTTCCCATGGCTTCCGACGCCCCCGCGCAGCAACCGGCGCCCCAGCAGAAGCCTACCAGAGTCTCGCTGTCCTACGAGGAGATCTCCAAGCTCTTCTCCCTCCCCATCGCCGAGGCGGCCTCCATCCTCGGTATGTACAATAAATCCATGCCTGTGCCTTGCGCGCTGCTTCCAATTCCCTTCACCCTGCATGCTCCTCTTATCTGCAGGAGTCTGCACTAGTGTCTTGAAGAGGATCTGCCGCACCCACGGGATTGTTAGGTGGCCCTATCGTAAGGTAAATTCCTATGGGACAAGTGTGTGCTTTGTCCTTACCATGTCTACGCCTGCAAAATCTTACTGTATGCTACTACTACTTTTGTGTGATATAATAAGCACACAACATTTTGAATCAAGTAGTTCCATGCTGGACATGTCTTAAAATCTCATATGGCCATAGGGGGATTACTCAAAGCCAGCCCCATGTACGTTTTCTCGTGTATCTGCTCTAAACAGAGTTGCGTTGGTCCATACAACTTTTAATACCTCTGCTTTGATTTCTTATTCTGTCTGGTCATTTGTAGTTTTACTCTTGCAGCTTGTTTCTGGGAAAGCTGGGGACGACACAAAAGGTCCTGATAGAGACAAAGCCAAGGAACTCCTTGAGTTATCAAAAATCGCGAAACAAAAGGCTTCCAGTGCATCAGGCCCATCAGTAGTGTGAGTAATGCTTTCCCCTGAGGCCTTGGTAGACGATTCTTGTGATTTAGTTGCTGCCTGTGCCTTCTTCTCTCCTGGAAAAAAAAAAGGAAATTGATCTGTGAAACAGATCGCATCATATTCATCTCACACTTGGACTGGACTGGACATGTTTATAGGTCATCAAGCACTTCCCAAGGAGTGGCAAAGTCTCAACAGGGCAGTTCTAAGGCAGGACAAATTTCAGTTTCGCCCCCAGCAGGTAAACAGAATGCATCACCAAGCTTGGCCCATGGTAGCCAAGCCAAGGCCATCCCTAGCTATATGGATGATTTCAAGTACGGATTCCCATCATCTGGCTTGTCTTGTGAAACTATGAAATGGTGGGGCACAAGCAGCGACACGGACTGTGTGCCTGCCAAAGATGGAAGCCATGAAGCCCATGAATCAACAACACATGAGCCTGCCAAAGATGATGACGAGTTGGACTGGGGAGCAGATGAAGCGGAAGCTGAAGCTGATGGCGCTGTTACAGCTGAAGCGTCGGCGCAGCTGTGCTCCCTGAGAAGGAAAGCAGTAGATGACGGGCGCAAGCTATTGAATGGCGACAACCGCAGGGGCCAAGAATTTTCTAGGCTCAACAAAAGGCAGAAGCTAGCGCTGGCCCAGGTATTTGGGGCTTCACTGCCAGATGTTGTATTTCTCGTGTCTAGTGAGTGAAGAGCAACTGTAGCTGTGTTTTCCCTCCCTCTCCAGGTCCTCATGTAATCTGACCCATTATTAGCGAGAGGTGTGAAATCTTCTCATTGAATTCAAGAATGGCAGGAGCTTGTTTTGTCTTCCTATCATACAAGTCATTGCTGCCGCTTTTCTCTACACATTTTCTCTTATCTCCCATGTGTGTACGAGGAGAGCACCTTATGATATATATATGAATGCACATATATATGTACATAACATCATCCCATTCCATTGTGTTTTGTTCCTTTTTTGTTTTTGATAACATTGCGTTTTGTTCCTTGATTTCAAGTCAAAACTGTTAAACACTTGTAAAACTAGCAAAGATGTCCTCAAACTCAAAGTGAACGGATCCAGAAGATAAGCATACCCATGGTGTTTGGTCAATGGAGGATATAGCATCGAATACACATCCAAGTGAGTTTGGCTGCCCTTAATATATCTCTTTCTGCATTTTTTCCATATGAAAACCCATCGATGCAAATCTGAAAGAAATAGCATTCTTTCTTCAGATAACATGCCCTTCATCTTCAACTGTAGGTTGTGAAATGTTTATGCTTCTAAAAGTTGTTATAGTTTCCAAATCCATGTGTTTTAGGCAACTGTGAGACAATTATACCTGTAGGTTTATCTTTTATTTGCGCTGTATTTTTTTTTGGATTTTGTAACAGTGGCCAATTCTACATTTATCTCATCATCATATTGATACAGAAGGTTATGCGTAAGAATCACCTTATTTGTCGATTTGATATGATCATATGAAAATCGAATGCATGTAGGTCTCAGGCAGACAGCATGTGTAGTGTTTGATTTACTGCTTGGGTGCTTGCAGAAGTAATACGGTTAGGTGTTATGTTTAACTGTTGGTGTAATATGTATTTTGGAAGGTGTTTTTTTCTTCCATCTACAGTCACATTGTAGCATGCAGAAGATGTTTATGTGTATTGATTTAAACTTTTTTATGTCTGGCTCTGAAGCTTTGCCATCCATTACTGTATTACAGTAATGTCATGATATCCTTATATTACAGCATTTGTGTAAAGGGATGGCAAGCTAATCTGTTAGCTGGCATTCACTTTTGTAATGATATCCGCATTACAAGACTGAAAGAATCTTGCAAAGTGTGCACTAACGATTTGATGTCAAAGGGATAAAGCTTTAGTAGTTTAGTTACTGATTTGCCTGTTATGCTCACATATGGAAGCAATACTGACTTTAGTGTGGCTGAAGAATTTACATCACAACCACCTTTGCTGCCTCCTTAGGGCATCTCCAATGTATGGTTATCATTTCCGCGAAGTGAGCTTTAGCTGTTTATGATGTTCTGGAGGCATGCACTTTGTCTTGTAACGGCATCTAACGGTGAGTTTGTTTTGTCTAATTTCTCCTTGATCCAGGCAGAGATAGCACTGAACTTAAGCTACCTGGCATACGGGATCTAACATTGCTTCTGCTGACTGCTTTGGGATTGGATGGCACTTTTTGTGGGCAAAGAGCCTGAGACTACTATATTGCCTTTGTTAACCAAATATTTTCTGTTAGAACTTAGAAGCAACCTGCATAATACGTAAGCAAATAAGCAATGGTAGGCTTTTGATATTTGCCATTGTGGTAAGGCCCAACTGCCCAAGGATAATGAAATATACAGGGCAGGGCATGTGTTTGGCACTAGATGGCCTGACCTATAGATAGCCATCATGTGTTTGGTTTGCTTGTGGCATACTGTTCTTTTTTTCAGTTGAGAAGTATCGTGTGACATGAGAATATTATTGACCTCTTTTGTGTTTGCCTCTACTGATCTTGATTGGTGTTCACATGAAGTTTTTATATAACCTGCTTTTTCTTTCTTTCTTTCAGAATCAAGGTTTCCAAATGTTGAAAATATATATCTGGCTGAAATCAATTCAATCTTTCCATGCGAAGTGGGCAAAATTGGTGTTGCAGGGCAAGGGGACAAATGTGGATGGGAATAAGAGGAAGAGCAAAGGGCAAAGGCAGATAGAAAAGGCGTATAGACAAGGAGGAGGAACAGAGCAAGCAAGGTATATGCATTCAACATCTTTTACGGGCAGCAGGTGGTATTGGTTTCTGGATCTACCTCATTGGTGGTTATGGAACATCCACATGGGTAGAGTAATGTATGATTTGGTAATCATCATGACTTTTTGTTTGGTTTTGGTATGGAGCATGTTGTGCATGTAGAGCCATCAGTAAATACAGAGGAACTCTGTGGGTACTAAAGTGAACAGATATGATCTCTGGTAGAGCCATCAGTAAAAAGATAGGGAAGTAAACTCACGTCTGGAAGAATCATGAACAGGAGGAGCAGTGCCTCTATCCCCCATTGCATAACACCTGTTTGGCTGTTTTGACTACATAACAAGGAATGGGGACAGAGGAAGGAAAGCAGTAGAAGTCGGGATCCACCAAGGCAAGCTTTGTGATGAGGTGAGGTGAAGTGACAAGTGAGGGACCCAAGAAAAGGCCACTGCAGAGTTAAGAGACAGACTTGAGAGGGAGAGATGCAAAGAGCAGAACAAAATCGGCAGCAGTATTTGCTATGGAGCTGAAGCAGGAGCACATGGTAGGTTGCCTTGGGTTGAAGAGACCTTACCTGTGTGTGCGTGTAGCATGACCGTCCAGCAAGTAAAGCAAATGCAAATGCAAAGCAGAGCAGAGTGTCACCTACTCAGCTCCACTCAAGGTCCAGCGGGTGCGGTGCGGGAGTACATTTCCTCCGTTTCCCAACCTCCCCCCACCCAAAGGTCCAAGGACTTGTTCTCTATAAACCAGAAGAGAAGCTGCAGGCAGGCGTCCTGTGCAGTGCAGAGCACTCCATCTGATCTCAGTGGCCTGTCTCCACGACAACGAGTGCACTGTCCACCCAGCCCAGCTCTAGCCTGCTGCAGATCAAGAGCAAGAGCAAGATGGCAAGAGGTGCTCGGCCATCTGCGCGGCTCCTGCTCCTCTCCCTGGGGCTTGTGCTCCTCTACTTCAGCTCAGGTAATTTCACTGCCGGTTATTGGTTTTAATTTCTTTTGATTTCTGAACCCCACTTTCTTTTCTGCCACACCCTTTCCTCTACTTTTCTCCTTGTTCCATTTCATTCATAAGAGTAAAGGTTTCCCTTTTTGGGGATTGCCGTGCTGTGTGTCAACTGTTGATTGATAGTGCTCCAGTACCCACCAGTAGCTTGTGCTGCCTTGGCATTTGGAATTGCTTGATTGGAACTGTTTTGATTTTGTAGGAAGCAGCGTTGGCGTTGCTGATGCCCAGAAAACGTGGTGCGTGGCCAAGCCGTCGGCGTCCAAGGATATCCTGTCTCTGAACCTCAACTACGCGTGCTCCCAGGTGAGCTGCGCCGTGATCCAGAAGGGCGGGCCGTGCTACTACCCGGACAACCTGGCGTCGCGCGCCGCCGTGGCCATGAACCTCTACTACGCCGCCAATGGCAGGCACCCCTGGAACTGCTACTTCAACAATTCGGCGCTCGTGGTGCAGTCCGATCCCAGCTATGGCTCCTGCACCTACTACTGATCGATTGCCCTCCTCTCCGATGCTCAGTTGTAGAGCTGCAGAGGTCGATCGATGAATGAAAATCTAATCCCTGTGTTGTGTTGCGTAATTGTGTCGCGTCCTAGCAAAAGTTACTCTCCCTTGTATTGTTCCATGCATCCAGATGAGTGCCCCCATAGATATATAACCATACCAGCTTAAGCTTACGTTTGGAGATGCATGCATGCATGTGATTGTGTATTCAAGGACAAGGTGATTGCAAATGAAAGAAAAAGAGGGGTTTTTTTTCTTCTCTTTTGATCGATGAGATGAAAAAGAGTTTCCAAGCGTCTTAGCGAGATTGATGGTAATGGTACATTGAGCAAAATAACTAAAGTGGTGCATGGGCTTGTTTCTTTTGTCATCAGGAAGACAACAATCATTCATAAATCTGCCATCTCAGATTGATCATGATATACCAATCGCTGGCTGTAGCGTCCAGAGAGATCACTGCCAAGCCAATAGTATCCACATCAACGCATGGCATCCTTATCCTTAGAAAAAAAGAAGTGCAATAGTATCGTATAATTTGACTGCAGAGCAACGGTGGAGCCACGTAAAAAAAAATGAGGATATATGCTGCGGATGTGCAAGCTCCGCCATGTTAGCCAGTGCAAAGCTGTAGGACTGTCCGAGCAAATAAGTTAGTCATACAATAGTAGAGATGCAGTAGTAATAATATGAGTATATCTGTGCCAGTAATAAATAATACGCTTGCAGCAGAACAACAAGCTGCTCTCAAGTGGTAGTTCAAGGATGCTACGGCATAATTGGCTCCTCCTTAACTTTGATTCACGCTCCGCGCACTGCTGTAGAGTGGCAATCGCAATAACAACGAGGAAGATTTTTTTTTTTTGGCTCCATCATCAGGAGTATGTATCCCTTGTCGTAGCGCAGATTTGATCTATATAACCAGTGATCTTCATGAAGCATCTGCAGAATTAAGGGGACCATCATATGCATGCATTCGTACTGTGAGTGTGAGATCGATCTGGTTGTACTGTACTGGCTAAATTATACAGTAAGTAGCTTAGCTAGCGCTGGATCATATTCATAGCGGCTTCGTCAATTCCGTATCTTTCTTCATTAATTCCGCCAGTACATCATCAACCATGCATCCATCCATCATCCTCTTGCATTTTGCAATTTGCATTGCTGCGAGCTACTCTTTGTTCTTTTGTTATCAAATACAAAAACCACACCGTCTGAGCCTGAAAGTATGGCTATGGCGCCTTTTGTTTTTGTTTTTGTTTTGGAGCTAGTGCCAAATACACTACAGTGTAATAGTAGACTGAAACCGTGTGGGTCCTGCCCCCTCTTTTTTTTTTTGCATGATAGTTTTTCTCGATCACGCAAAATGTTTACGCGTCTTGTATTAAGGTAGAGAAATAGTTCAATACAACACGCCTAAGGACACCCCTAAAGAGTCCGTAAAGGTTTTTACGTAAGCTCAGACCCAAAGTGTATATCACTCTGTTCGCTTGTTGGTTTCAGCCAGACTTATTCAACTAGCCAATAATGTTTTCCTCTCTCAACAAACAACACCAGTCAGCCTAAATCAGCCCAGAAATCAATCAACGAACGTATGTCCCCAATGGAGTCCCCATCATCATCATATGCATGACCCATGGGAGTGGGAGGACCCAGCCAACAACGATGCCAGCCATGTGCAATGCAAGGGAGGACCCACCCCACACGCTCTCCCTGAGTCCCTGTGTGCTTGATCCAGATCCGGACCGATCGGGCACCGATCCATCCAAATCACCCTTCCCTTCCGGCCTTCCCCTTCCTCTTCTCTTCCACCACCAGCAGGCAGCAGCAGCGGCGGACTCTTCGTCGTCCTCAATTCTCCTTGGATTGGATCAAATTCAAAATCCCCGTGCTGTGCTGAGTGCTGTGTTGGCCCCGCCGTGGTTGCTCTGTACTGGACTCGATTCCTCACTCCTGTCCCGAGTTGTGCTGTGCTGTTGACCAGACGGACCGCAGGAGATTCATCCCGTCCCCTCCGCTTCTCCTTGTGCTGCTCTGGTAAGCAACCGCCCTACCTCTGCTTGCTGCTTGCTTGCTTCCATGGATTGATTATTACAGTACATACTGTTACTCTATGAGCAAGCCCTCCTCAACCCCAAATCTCCGATTTCAATCATGCGGATGGAATATGGATGGATGGATTACTTTGCTTTGCTGCGTGGCGTCCATGTTACGAGAACCAACAATTTCGCTCTGGACACCCAAATCCAACCGCAATTGGATGGATCCCCTTGTTAAATTTAACTTACTCTATGTATAAACACATGTGTCCTACGACCATAATTGGGGTCCTTGTTTTAGCTAACTACTGTATGCTTCAGATTCAACCGCAGGCACTTTTTTGACTTCACATGCATGCACACTACTGTATGTTCCAAGTCACCTTTCAAAGCCATGTCATACCAGTTTCCTTTACTACTTGTTACTATACTCTATTTCTTCTCTGGATATCGCACTAACTGATGAGTGAACATCACACACACAGATCCTTCAAACATCCATCACACGTAGTGAAAGGCTGAAAACACACAATTGGTGGTGGGGGGTTGATATCTCAAATAATCATACATGATCTCTTTCTTCACTACTACTAGGAAAGAGAAGCCAAGTCAAGTAACATGCATCACCAAAATGTTTTAAACAACAACAACAACAACAACAACAATAAAGCCTTTAAGTCCCAAACAAGTTGGGGTAGGCTAGAGTTGAAACCCAGCAAAAGCAATCAAGGTTCAGGCACGTGAATAGCTGTTTTCCAAGCACTCCTATCTAAGGCTAAGTCTTTGGGTATATTCCATCCTTTCAAGTCTCTTTTTATTGCCTCTACACAAGTCAACTTCGGTCTTCCTCTGCCTCTCTTCACGTTACTATCCTGGCTTAGGATTCCACTACGCACCGGTGCCTCTGGAGGTCTTTGTTGGACATGTCCAAACCATCTCAACCGGTGTTGGACAAGCTTTTCTTCAATTGGTGCTACCCCTAATCTATCACGTATATCATCGTTCCGAACTCGATCCCTTCTTGTATGACCGCAAATCCAACGCAACATACGCATTTCCACGACACTTATCTGTTGAACATGAGCTATTGATGTTATCAGCTGGTGGGGATGCTGGAGTAATTTGTTCAACACCAAAAGAATAGGAACATGCTGCCTTACCTATTCAGAAAGCACCACTTAGTTTGCCTTTCTGTTCTAAGCCATATACTGCATTGACATTATTACACAATTATTTCCTCCATCAGCTTCTTCGTCCTTTCTTGAGTTATGTATGTGTCCACAACTTTATGCCTTATATAAGTTTGCCCTTTTGCCATGATGCATGCCTTTTTTTATGTAAACGTTGACATAATGACATTAGCTTCTTGTTTTTCTCTAATATACAACAAACACAAAAATAGCATCATGTCGGAGATGAAGGACTCCAATGCGCCTGCTGCACTCGATGGAAATCCTCAACCTATGGACCAAACTGAAGACAATTCTATGCCCTCAGCTCAGCAACAGGTTATTTTCTGCACTAGTCCTGGAGATTATACAGTAGGTACAGTAATTTCAATGGCACCCCCTGCACTCTATTGGTGATGGAATAACCATCCATCCAAATTGCTTTAAGTAAGTGGCATGATAGGTTGTACTGAACATAATAATGTTTCTATGGATAGGAAGAAGCAATCAAGAAGAAGTTTGGAGGACTAATGCCAAAAAAACCACCACTCATCTCAAAGGTTCCTTGCTGACATTTTTTTTCACGTTATCCCAAGATAGATGAAATAGGAGGGGAGCAGAACCAGATAACATCCGCATAAGTTAAGTGCTGTGGTCAGTAATAAAAATCTCTTTTTGTAACTGTAGGATCATGAGCGGGCCTACTTTGATTCTGCTGACTGGGCTCTAGGAAATGTATTTGCTGTTACCCTTCTCTTTAATTTCTGTGGCTTCAGTACGTTTGATCTAGCGAGTTGAGGGCGCAAGTTTGGAACTTGCATGAATTAGTACCATGCATGACACTTTGGTTGTGTACAGCAAGGTGTCGCTAAACCAAAAGGACCACTGGAGGCACTTAGGCCAAAGCTGCAGGTATCACTCTGCTATCTATATGTAATGTACATATGGCCAAAGCCTAAGTGATGGTGTGTGTTCTGGTTGAGGTTCAGCTAAAATTACTCACTCCGATCCCCTGTTCAACACACTGATGTACTGTGGATGACATTATGTTGTGTTTATTGTTTCAGCCAACACGCCAACAGCAGCAACAACGTGCAAGGCGCTCTATTTACACTTCGTCAGAAAACGAGGGTATGTACTTTGATTTGTTGATGATGCCATAGCTTGATTCTGGTCCTTGTGCACAAGCAAAACAGAGCTAAGATAATCTAAGCAGAGTATATGCATATATAGAGGTTTACTGGTAGAGTAGTAAATGAAAGATGGGCGCTAGTTCTCTGTATTGTTTGTAACATAGTAACATGCATGGTTGCAGACGGAGATGGTGCTGGTGCTGAGGATATGAGCATCAACTGAAGTGGAGTTGAATCTGTAGGACGTGGGTACGGTTGTTGCAGAATCGCAGCTTGCTTTGGCCACTGCCTGAATTGATTGATGAGGAAGTCGTCAGTATATGTCAAGTGTTGTATTTTTCCTTTGCAATTGAAGGACAGAGGGTGATTCATCTCTATACATATACATGAAACTAAATGATTCACTGCTGGGTTAATGAGTTGAACATTTGATATGCATGATGAGATGGCCTATTATGTACTACGAGTACTATATATAAATTACTGCATAGTATTTTTATTATCTTTTTTTAGAAACAGCATAGTATTTTTATTATCTGTGGATAAACGTATATATATTAAATAAAGTGTGTGTATTGTTGAACATCTATGTGTTATTATTACTGTTATTGGTGATCACTAGTAGCCATGCACGTGCGATTCATGGAAAAAATCATAAACATCAGAGAAATGGTAATGCTATTTTTTACAACATTTACCATTGTTCTCCCGCATATCATGTTCATCTTCATACTTCGCTCTCCTATTGTTGAATTAGAGGACCATCATGTGCTTGACAATGCCACCTAGTGGTCTTATTTGATTGTTGATGGAGAAAGGAGCCGATGGCCATGGAAACTTGTGGTTTGCTTGATGAAAATGGACAATGTTCCCAACAATTGTTTTCCAACATTGAGCTGCATATGGCCTTGCTAAGTGCTAAAGGGTAATTCTACGGAAAACTGCAATGAGAAAATAGATGCATTTAGATTTGTGAAAACAACGAAATATGGAATGGAGACCTGACTGAGTTTTCTCCTCAAATAGCTTAGGCTGAGCATCAACAAAGCAGATTGAAGGTCACCTGGAACAGTTAAAGCCCTTAAAAATCTCCTTCATATTTGTTAAGCAGTGGACCACTTCAATTGGCGTAAAGGAGTGCAGCATGGGGTCTGCAGGTCCATGAGACCATGACACCCACGTCACTTGCCAATCATCTTTAAAAAACGAAGCCCCGATCATTTTTTATTATAAAATAAAATAATTTAAAACGGCAGAGAAAAAACAGGAGACATATACGTTTACAATCTGGTACCGTTGCACAACAAAATTCGTTTTTTCAAGTGAGGTCAAGTAAGAAAGTGCAAATCAGATCAGACCGTATCAGATTACGGAGGGTGCGGTGCCGGTGAACTTGGCCTTGAGGTATTGGCAGATCAGCTCGACGACCTCCCTCCGTTTGGCACTGTTCTGGAACCTCTTGTCATCACTGCCGGCCCTGGCCATAACTAGGCAGCACCGGCAGCATGGGCCGCGAGCAGACCAGATCATGGTCTCCTTGCGTGAACCACTTCCAACCATTGAAATCCTGCTAAGCTGGCTTTTTGAATCAAATTTATATGTGAATGAAACTGTAACTACTGTCCTTTCATAGCAAATAGCCGGTAATTTGGCGATTCAGAAAACACAAAATAATCAGGTTCGCAATAACGATATTTTTTCTTCCCATGTTTATTTGTTTCATCACAGAACTACCAGCACTACAAATCAGCCATCGTATATTTTCAAACAGATCCTGCATTCTTTCCAATCTCATATACACATTAGCTCAATTTTGAAAATAATAGGACTGTTTGCACCTTAAATTCAAAGAAACTGTTGAGAGTATTGTGTTGTTGAACTACCTTATGAGATCTAAAAGAAGGTCAAGTTGAATCAGCGAAACCAGGTGACGGAATGCTGGCTGCTGCTTGAGCAGTAGATCAGATCATGCGGGGCAGCCAATGCTTTCATCTTCTCGTGAATCAGCTTGATCATACTCCCGTACGTCACCTGCAGACTGCCCCAGAGATCTATATCACAATCACAACTAATAATCCCATAAAAAAAAACAAATCTCTGTGGCTGATTTTAATGCCATGGTCCTGAATGCGCGCCTCGGAGCCTTTCGCCTCCACGGGGATGTTGTGACCCTATCGACGTCGTCGGAGGCAGCGCCGACCAAGGGTGCCATACCATGGCGTGCTTTAGCAACGACGCGGCCATCGTGCGAGGTCGTCCGTTCCGGCAGGAAGCGAGGATACGCGACACAGAGAGGAAGCGCGGCAGTTGTCGCGGGCAGGGAGCGAGGAGCGAAGAAGCGCGGCGATTGGCGGCGTGGCTACACGGAGTCGTGTACGCATGCACATGCCGGCGGCTAAGGCCTAAGAGCATGTATGAAAGCTTATAGCTAATCTATTAGTCTACTCGTGTAATAGCTAGTCGGCTTACAGTGTGTCTCACAGAACTTTTTATATCCTGTGCATAAGCTGACGGTAAGCTTACAGCCCACTTCTCTTCTCTCTGCTTCTCTATCCTCCACGTCAGCGTTCAACCCACTTACAGCCCCTTATTATACTTGTTCTAAGAACCGTGAAGGTGCAGACGGGGAAGTTGTCGCGGGCATGGAGTGAGGAAGCGCGGCTGTTGGCGGTGTCGCGAAGACGCGGTTACTTGCGGGCGGGTAAGGAAGTTTGCCGGTGAATTTTTTTTGCCGTAGGCGCTCGTATCTTCACGGAAACACACGTGTTCCATAGGTTAGGATGTCAAGAAACGCTTTGGGGCCACAATTAATGCTTTATCAAATGCGTTAGATATACATCCAAAGGAGGAGATCTAAGGTGGGTAGGATCATGTATTTTTTTAATTCGTTCACTCCTTTATTAGTGATGATTATTATGGATGGTGTTGCATTGGTGGAGCTGCGTTGGTTAATATAACGACGCGGAGTATATATGAGCTCCATTTAGCTGCGCTGGCCAGGCGACTGGCCGGTGGAGATGGAAGAGGAACGGGACATTTCCTCCAGCACCTGGCCCCCTGCTAATTCGTTGTTTCGTGCGTGTTGCCCGCGGTCGCGGGAGCGGGGAGTGGGAGTCCCACGCTGGAAAAAGCAACAGGTGACGCGGCGCCTGCTAGACGCGCTCCGCGCCACGCCTGAGCACCATGCGCGCGCTCGCCGACCGACGCGCTGGCGGCCGCGCAGCTGTCGGAGGCGGAGAGCAGAGTCTTGTTTCTGCTGCTGCATCGCTGTGCGTGGATTGGACACGTACGTACTGGGACTGCTGCTGCTGCTGCTACAGTTGTAGCTAATACTTGTATCTAGGACCTGCTTACTTACGTTATGTTGCTGTTGTACTTTAGTAGCTAGAAGAAGAGAAGAATGAGGAAAGATGGAAAGAAACGGTGGCATATATATAATGCTGTGCATGGAAATGAACGATCCATCGAGCAGTCTTCAGGATCATTATATAGGGTTGAGGGTTCATATATAATTGTCTGTGTTTGTTGGGTTTCCATCACCTCCACCCCTCCCTTCTTTTCCTCTTCCGTTTCGGCCTCGCTTGCCCAATCACAATCGGTTTCGGACTCCTCCCTTCCCCTCTGTCTGCATATTTTGGATCCGAGCACAAACCAAAACCCAGACATCTGTAGCGCCGTGAGAGAGAGCCATGCCGGTGCCGGTGCCGGTGCGCAAGGCCAGCTTGCACCCGCCTGCTCTTGATGGCGACGGGGGAGAAGAAATCCAAATCCCTTGGGTGCTCCTCGAAGACGCCGCCTACGTCGCCGACCGCCGCAACGCTACCACCGCCTACACGCATAAGGTCACTTTCTGCTTTGCCCGCCCGCCGCGCGTCTCCTACGTCTGCGTCTACCATCATCCTAGTAGCAAGGCAAAGGAGGAGGAGGCCATCGTCTACGATCCCAGGGTCCTCTCCACGGACGCCAACCGCGTCCTCCTCAGTATCGCCCTCGGCCCTTTGCCCGACCTCTACATCTACCGTGTCCCGCCGGCGACGGCGACGGGGGCCCCTCGCTCACGCGGCTCGAGCGGCCGCCCTGTGACCGCTTCGATACCACTCAGGTTGGCGTGCTCAGCTGGCACACCATCCGCCGTGACGACCACGACGATGACAGCAGCGGCCTCTCCTTCCACCGAGCTCGCGAAGAAGACACGCCCTACATGGTCGCTGCCCTCTGTTATTCCGACTTTGGCCTACAACCGGGACACCAACTCTATGTCTACGACTCCAAGCAGCCCGGATCTTGGAGGACACACACCGTCTCAGTGGACGAGCAACATTCCCAGAAACACGGCGGACAAGACGGCTACATCCTGCACCAAAACTGCAAAGTCATCGCTATTGGAGGGGAGCATGGCACCATGGGCTTTGTCGACCTCTGGCGGGGCATCGTGCTCTGTGATTTGCTTCTGCTCCTCAAAGACAACCCCAGGCTTGGGTATATCAAGCTTCCGCCGCCTCTCCTGCCAGATGGATTTAGCGAGGACGACGACCAGGGCGATGCACGACTTTATCGAGACATTGCTGTCGTTGAAGATCGCATCATGTACGTCGAGCACGACTTTCACCTGTTTGAGTTGGAGCCTTGCCCAACCTACTGGGATCAGAATCACTGCCGCGAAGATGGGTGGGTGGCAGGCACATGGAGCAGGCTGATTACCAGTCCCGTGGACGGTCCTTCGGAGAAGCATCACGAAATCGATTCATCCGGCCGACATGGACATCACAACCCCACAGTTTGATCTCCTCCCAAAGGTGCATGACTACGAACAAGGCAGGCCCCTTCCACCCTTCAAGCAGAGACTCACCATAATCCAACCCACGCTCAGTTTGTGCGCAGCTGCTGATGCTACACAACTAGTCTGCTTCATGGTCAAGAAGGACATCAACGATGGCAAGGCCTGGGTGATTGCTGTCGACATGCCAAATAACAAGCTGGAAGCAGTCTTTGAGTTTGATGCACAGAGGTCTGCCTGCGTGGGTTTTGTCTACATGCAGAGCGGGATATCCAAATACCTCAAGAGGGGTGCTGCCGCTGCTGCTGGGATCCTCATCCTCCAACAAGAAGCATCATCCCGAACCCGGAATCCTCAGGCCAATGCCATCGGGCACTACTGAAGAAAAGCATCAGGACCTTGAAATGGAAGACATGATGGCTGATGATGGAGATGATGATAATATGCTGCTGGACCTTTGATATTTTTTCTGTCAATAGAAATGAAAAAGATCTTTAGAAGAAGAAATGAAAAATGTTGATATGTTGTACACAAGGGTTTTATCATTCATCTAAAAAAACTCCATCTATGATATGATCACCACCCTCTTCAACAAATTACAGCCAGACTCCACCCCGGTGGTGCTCTGATGATCTTGTGGTTCATTAGTACTAGCTAGTTGCAAATTCCTTTGATGAATGCACCATTGTGGCCGGTGGCTGTTGCTGTTTTCGTATACACCGGCATGCCATGGTATGCCAACATGCATGTTGTGCGCTGCTGGGGCATGATGGGGTCTCGGCGTCTCGTGGTTAACAACAGTCGTTGCCGTTGGTGTCTGTCCAGAGCAACAGCTGCTCGCTCAGGTGAGGTAGCATCCTGTCAGCGTCGCGCGCCGTTGCGGCCTCGACAACAGGCGACGCCACTGCAGCGGAACCGGCAACACATGAAGACGCTGAATGAAGCTACTGAAGTTGGGCCTCCTCGGCCTGCTAGAGCTGTGCATCCGAGCACACGTTACATGGGCCCTGAGTGGCAGTAGTGTTTGTATTATGCCCAATTGCTGAGTGTATAGCACAACACAACGCATTTACTTGCGATGGAACAACACAACACATATATGAACATATATATAGCAGTGTAATAACACACACGTCGCCTCAATCTGAACCATAATTAGCAGGCAGATGTGTTGTTTAAGAAAAGATACAAAGCCAGTTCAAACATTTACTTGTGTTCTCAACTTGATGTGTTAGCAGCGGGCCAATGCAATGCAAGATCGCATTCATCTTAACATCTGGTTCTGTGATTGCCACCACCAAGTAGCACATACATACTGCACTTTAATTTCTTTCTTACAATGTATTATTCTTTCAGGGTGTCCATGGATCAACCACTACAAATTTAGATCCAATATGAGCACCAAAGAATAGTGGGAATGACAACACAAGTGTCACCAAATAATGGGGGCAACAAGGAATCCTACTTTGCCACACCAAAGCAAAATTGCTTACTCACGCAGGTGTTGCTTCCTTGCTGGCTTCTGCCCCATGGACCCCTTTCAAGTTCAAGATTCCTGTCAGGCCTCGCCCTTTAGCAAGCCGCTCAATTTCACTAAGCTTCACTTTAAGATCTTCCAGTTCTTTAGCTAAACTCTCTTCCCTTTGTTTCAATTCCTTGATATCAGTAAAAAAACAATTGTTAAGCTAAAATAGCACTTGTAACATTGGAAACAAAATTAACAAACAATCAATGCCTCTCAGCGTGTGCACACGTCAATTTTCCAGAGCATATATATGACGGATCAATTCAGAATTTTTGCAGGCCCTGAACCGTACAAAAGTGGTTCTCCACTCTATCACCTAATAATTCAGCTAGGAGCATTGCATTCACAAAAAATTTGAGTTGAAGACTTGCTGTCGAAAATTCCATCAATACCCAGTTTTAGGCAGTTATTAGAAATTCTCTATGGTTATGTGAATTCCCAGGCCAATAGAAACTCCCGTGTTCCACAGGCAAGCTGTAAAAGCAGTGGTGACATACTTTGACTTGCTTTGGCAAGAGCAGCATGACAGCATCTAATGCTTCTGTTGCATAAACCCTCTTAACTTACTACCAACATCTCTGAACATGCACATATGAGTCATAATGAATGTTCATAGTACTGAAGCATGTGCTGTGCACACCATCACATGATATATCATGATCAAATTCCTGGCAGGCGAGCTGCACTCAGGATGTCAATTATTTCTTTAAGTAATAAATATATCCTCCTTATGACACTGCGTATATCCTGATATCTCTGTATAAGTTTTTTGAAAACAAACTACGATTATCAGAATATTTCTATTCCTGTGGCTACATGGTAGGGAGACAGGTTATGTTTCACGTTTATCCCGTGTTGTGGAGGGGGAAATAATCTTCAGGACAGGATGGAGAATAGTGAATAAGCCAGGTAAAGAGCAGTTAGCACGGCACATTTGTGTGAGCTCAAACTCTTAAGGCACTGGAGAGAAACGGCATACCTCAAGTTCCTGTTTACGAGCTTCCTCCTTTCTAGCCTCGGACCTTGCACTTCTCTGTACCTCAAAAATTAGAGCAGCAACAGCGACCTATGATAATAACAAGAGGTAAACAGTGTAGCATTAGCTGAGAGTTAAAGAGCATCCCTGTGGGGGAGCTGCAGATGTAATAGTAGCACAGATGATTTATGAATGGTTTAGAGAAGCACCGAAAAGATAAAGCCTTCCCCGATGAGATCTGTAGCAGCTTGAACAGCTTTCTGCTCATCTAAAGGCCTGATCTCAACATTTGTGGCGTGCCCGTAAATGCGCCTTTGTATCTTGGTGGTGATACGATGGTTTATCTGTAACAATGCTTATACCGTCAATGTGTATGAACCACTAGAGGAGAAGCAAGGATCTTCATTCAGTAGCATAGAGTGCTCCCACGTAGTAGCTTATATTCTGCTAATAAAGCATTTAAGCAGGCAATATTGAGTTGAACAACAAGTCGGACAGTAAGTTGTGCATATTACAATTTATTTATGAGCAGAGATCTGTCCTCGGATCCCTCCCTCCCTCCCTATTGAGTTGTAAGATTCAGATTGGCACAAAATGGAAGCGGGCTAGCCCTAATCGAATGGAAGGGAACGAAGGGATCTCCATTTGAGTAGCGCTACATTGTTTGTTGATAATCTAGTACTACGACTAGATAATTCCCCCAGAGGCAGAGGAGGAAGGCGAGAGGACAGAGAAGAGGAGGTAAACGGCGGTAAATTTCATACCTGGGCGATGGCGATGATGAAGTTGCGAAACTTGGGGTGGACGGCGGCCTGGCTCTTGAGGCGGCTGGCGATGGGCTTGGACAGCGTCCGCAGCGCCAGGGTCCCCAGCTTCGCCACCGGCAGCGCCATTCACGGCGCCCCTCCTGCTGCTGCTGCTGAGTGCTGATGCTTCCCTTCCCTTTCCTCGCGAGGGCGAGAGAGGGAATCGAACCGAATCGAATCGCGCAGGATCTCGCTTGGTCGATGCGAATGCGATGCCACCAATCCGATCGAATCGAAGCGATGAAGAGGAAGTGTTGAGGGCCGGAGCCCGGAGGGAAGGGGAGGGGAGGGAAGGCTTCAGCTGAAAACGGAACAGGGAGGAGAAAGAGGTGGGAAGGCCTCTCCAAGATTGGTGTTTCTGACAGAATTTTTTATATTTTAGTTTTTTTTTTTCGAAAGTTTCTCACAGATAGATTCTTGTTGGAAAGATTTTATAATATGGACCCTTAACTCGGCGCTATTGGTGTTGGCGCCGAGCTAACACGTCTCGGCGCCAGCGTCCCTGGCACCGAGATCTTGGGCTCGACGTTGACGTTGCACTGATTTGTCAGGCAGCTCAGCGCCATAGACGCTGGCGCTGAGCTCGGCGCCGTAGCTTCTGGCGCCAAGCCTCCTTTCCTCTCCCTCCCTCGCTATGCTGGTACTTTATTGCGTGTAGCTTTTTCAGCAACAGGATGGCCGGACGGCGGGTGGAAGAGTACTATGCAGAAATTGGAGCATTTATCGTGGCTCGTGGGATGGATATGTACGTACGATTACTACGTCCCTGCGTGTTTAGATTTTTTATTGTCTGTACAGGTTGCATCATGTCAATGCCACTCTACCCACTCCGTCCTGCGCGAGCAGTGCTCGACTGCCCACACCACGCGACAAGACTGTCGCTATAGTGGACAGGAGGAGGGAAGGGGGACGTGTGATGGGACAGGGCGAGACTGCGAGGGCCCCGCTTGGAGCCGGGCATGCTATCGTTACTGCTGTCATTTCCTGTTGGACGGTGAAATAGTTGTTCGCTATAGTGGACGGTGAAATAGTTGTTCGCTATAGTGGACGGTGAAATAGTTGTTCGCTCTCGTTGACATTACTGCTGGCCTTTCCTGTTGGTGCTAGTCTCTCCTGCTTGGCACCGGGCATGCTATCGTTCTACGTTTTGCGTGTACCTCTGCTATAATCTTGTCTCAGTACCTCTTCCATGGTTCCACCTTTTACATGTGTTTTGCCTCTTTCCTCTCTTGCTTTCTCTCGCCTCTTGTAAGTTGTTCGTCATTTGTGCTTACGCATATGTTATCGTGCTATATTTAGGCCGACGCAAATCTTACCTAGTACTAATTAGCAAGTTACACGAAACCTAATATACTGTATTTTAGAATAGGACTCTGTCATGCTACGTTTAGGCTGACACAAACCTACCTAATATTAACTAGCAAGTTACACAAAACCTAATATACTGTAGTTTAGAATAGGACTTTGTGCCATCATTATTAGACATAAGTTATTCTAACTCATATGAATATGTGTCATAATCCAAATCAAATACGAGATACGGAGAACGCGACGACAGTTCGGAAAGTAAAAGAAGAGTAAAATGATTTGCCCTGTTCGCTTGGATGATAAGTCATGACTGAAAGTACTGTTGACTGATTTGTTGTGAGAGAAAAATATTGTTCGTTGGCTAAAAAAGTACAGCTTATAAGCCAAGCGAACAGGATGATTATTCTGTCGGTCTGTTTTTTCCCTTTCTACAATGCTCTTGCGCCCCTTTCTGTCTTATACGTGACACGGACTCACAACCTTGCTCTTATAAGTTAGAACCATACTCATACGTATTGAAATAGATAATCCAACCATTACGTAAATCTCTGAGCTATAAGTTGTTAGGTTAATCGAGCGATAAGGTGTTCCATTGCAACGTGCCAACATGTTTGCTATTATATACGTATGCTCGCTAGTGGTCTCCTTCAATTCACTTCAATCATTCTATACAGGCGGAATCATTATTACATGCGGAACCATTATATACGTGCCAGGAGCTACAGCGCCGAGCTCGGCGCCAGCGTCTATGGCGCCGAGCTGCCTGCCAAATCAGCGCCACGTCAACGTCGAGCCCAAGATCTCGGCGCCAGGGACGCTGGCGCCGAGACGTGTTAGCTCAGCACCAGCACCAATGGCGCCGAGCTAAGGATCCATATTCTAAAATCTTTCCTCTAAGAATCTATTTGTGAGAAACTTTCAAAAAGGGGCTAAAATGTAAAAAAAATCGCTGTTTCTGATGAGTTTCGTTGATTATAACAAGTAGTACGTACAATCACAATCATCCCTCCATCTCCATACAAAAGATGGAAACAAAAAGAAACTCTTCTTCTTGGCACCCAAATATGAGTTGTTACTGAATTAAATTGATGTTAGTAGAAGCTAACCTAAGTAGCTTTTTCTGGTGCATACAAGTTGTGGCAAATAATTCCTACGGCAAATAAAAACCAATGAGAGGTGTGTCCACGTCAATAGCCATTAGAGCACTCGCATGAATGAAAAGTGGCCGCTTTTATGATATCGCGATCCAAGAAAGCAAGTTGAGATGTCTCTAAGAGCAACTTATGTAGCTTTGTATCCCCTTACAAAAACACGCCTCAGTGATTCTGGGCAATAAAACACGTCTAACAGCTTCTCTTTCCCCTATCCCGACATTCTCTTCAGCCGGCAAGCAAACTCACGAGCCATGGAGTACAGGCCGACTAGAACTCTTCCTGCAGGTCGCGTCTCCTCTGGCAGCATCACGTAGACTTTGGCACTTCATCCGCTCGATGACCTCATCCAAGCGGCACGTCATCCGCGGTGGCATCGATCATGGACTGCAGCCTAGACCATCCAACACGCAAGAGGCTATCGTGTGGTGGTAGAGAAGGCGGCTTTGGCACTTGCCAATTTGCCATCTCTTGTTGTGACAGCACGCGAATGAGGGAGACGGCAGTGGACAAATAACGTGGGACTTTTTAAATACAGAGATTATGGTTAATTTACTTAGTTGTTGTGGTGCTCTAGTTTTTAATAAAACATTATCTATTTTGGAGATCATCTAGATCCTAGGTTTTTAAAGTACGTTTTACAGAACTATAAAGTTGCTCTAAGAGTCTACGCCTCTTACTTGACCCAATATAAGCTTCATGAGTCATCTGATAGAAACCGGTCAAAATTTTCATGGTGCTCCCGTAAGTCACCCAATAAATGCCGCCCTAACACTAACTCTTCTTGCTATGTCCGGTCATCCCAGTTGTGCATACTCCCTCGTCCCTAAAAAAAAGTCATTCTCGCTTTTCAAAAAGTCAACGACTTTTAACTTTGACCAAATATATATAATAAAATATTAATAATTATGGTACACAATTAATATCATTAGGTAGATCGTTGAATATACTTTCATAATAAACTTATTTGGAGAAATAAATGTTGCACGTATTTCCTACAAACCTAGTCGTAGTTGAAAAAAGTTTGACCAACACAATTTCCGCGACTCCTTTTTAGGGACGGAGGGAGTATTACTTAGTCAACTCCACTACCCTCAAGCCTCTAGGCAATGCAACCACACCATGTTCCATTGGGCTTTTTTTATCGTTGATGGGCTATGCTCCACCAATTTTAAGAAAATTATATACGGATTCCATATTCTACGGCATCATAGAGTTTAATAATTAGATTTTAAGTTGGATCATTTTATCCCATTAATAACTTTTCTGTATCTATGGATGGAGGCCATTAAATATTATTATCACTACCGGAAACTACGAGTTTCCCTACGGTTTTTATTGTTCCCTACAGTTTTCTATCAGTCCTAGGGAATTATCCGTCTCCCTAGGGTCCCATTCAAAACCGTAGGGAATCCTGTATTTCCCTAGGAAGTGCGTAATTTCGTCGGGAGCAGAAAGAGGAGTGGTCCTTCAGCAAGCCATGCCATCGCCAACGTGGAACCTTTCCCTAGCAGGTGGATAGAAAATCCTAGGGAATCAAATCAGAATCCTAATAATCTTTAGGGTGCCACTTTCTCCTTCCGCCGCCCAATGTTCAGTTGCCTCCATCTACGCCTGAAGCGAGCACAAGTCCACAACAAAAAAAATGAAAAAGAAAAGAAAGAAAGAACGCTCGTATTCTCTTCTCTCGTCGAAGCACGTGAGCCGCCCCGGCCGCCCTAGCGCCCCGCCGCCTGCCTGCCCAGCGCCTGGCCGACCGACCGCCCCCACCAGCCGCATATCTTCCCCAAGCTGCCGCCCTTCCTTCCCCAAGCCGCCGCCCTTCATCCCCGACCCAAGCCGCTGCCCTTCCTTCCCCAAGCCGCCGCCCTCCACAAGCCACCGTCCGCCCTTGCTAAGCCACCATCTTTCCCATTCTCGATCTGCTGCTGCCTCCCATTCCCTCCCTCCATGTCTTGTTCCTTAGATCCGGGGAAGCAAAGGATGGATTGACAGAGGAGGTAAGGTATGTTCTTGGGATTCCTAGTACATTCTTATGTGGACAACAGTAGGAGGATTGACAAACAATTGATGGATGTATTATTTTTAGGTCCTCCCATTCCATAGTCGAGGCACCCTTCTACTGCTTGGTCTTGCCTGAAGCTCTGTTGTGAAGGAAGTCACCACATGTTCACATCTGCATAGGAGGGCAAGGTAGCCTGACTTTCAGTTGTGCACAAAAAGAGGGCAAGGGAGGGAACGAGATCGTCTAACTTTACCTCGAATGACTGCGCTGTGCAGTCATGACATCGTAGACGTCGGCTCACGATCGGACGCCTGTGCCCGTTGGCCGTATATCCATCTGTTTTACTCGTCTGCTACCTGGGCCTTGGCCCAAAATCAAGTCGCCCGCTATCCCGTGGTTGCCCAAAACCGAGTCTGCTGCTCCTCTTTGCCGCGATATTTTTCTTTTTGGCGCGAGCGCATTCTCCTTTTCCCGCGGTTGCGTGGCGGTGACGGTGGCGGTGAGCCATCGGCGGCGGCGGTGAGGCTTCGGCGGCCATCGGATGGTGCTTGTTTCGGTCGCCAACAACATGTTTGCAGGTCTGCATTCTATCTCTTTACCTGTATAGATTTCTGTGTTCTGTCTCTTCACGTGCGTTTGCATCCTTTGTAATTTATTTGCCTTCCCGTACTCCATCAGCTCACGTTAGACTCGATTAAAGAAACATCATCTTCCGTACATCAGAGAATAGAATCAGGGTATACGAGATGGAAGAAAAGAGGTGTGTAATCAATACTTGTTTCTTTCTCCCAAATGCGGTCAGATATATATTTTAGTTGCTTAGTATACCATTACCAAATAAAATATTTCATTTGCTGTAGGGATGGGTTTTTTTCTCTTTTCTTACCTCAAGTTGGCATGGAATTCAGCAATACAGATGAGGCTTGGATGTTTTGGGTTAGCTATGGTGGTCAAAAAGGATTTGAGGTTAGAAAAAGATACTCAAACAAAAGAAAATCAGATGGAACAATTACGTCATGCAGATTTGTTTGTGCCAATGAAGGTCACAGATTGAATGATAAAAGGGATCATTTAATAAAGTGTCCGAGAGCTGAAACACGAACTGATTGCCAAGTTCGTATGGGTCTTGTACTAGATCGGGAGAAGGGAAATTATAAAGTCAGTGAGGTGATTTTAGAACACAATCACACCCTCCAGTTGCCGGAAACCTCACATTTGTTGGTGTCTCAGAGGAAAATTTCAGAGATACAAGGTTTTGAAATTGAGACAGCTGATGATGCAGGAATTGGGCCAAAAGCTGCACATGAGTTGGCATCCATCCAAGTTGGTGGTTCAGTTAATCTCAGTTACACTCTTCGAGACCACAAGAATTATTTAAGGGCCAAGCGCCAACGTGAGATGGCGTATGGACAGGCTGGAAGCATGCTCATGTATTTTCGAGAAAAAATTGCTGAGAATCCATCATTTCAGTATGCATTGCAAATGGACCGGGAAGAACAGATAGCGAACATATTTTGGGTTGATGCTAAAATGCTCACTGACTATGCACATTTTGGGGACGTTGTCAGTTTTGATACTACTTTTGGAACAAACAAAGAGAGTAGGCCTTTTGGAGTATTTGTTGGGTTCAATCATTTTAGAGAAACTGTAGTTTTTGGTGCTGCTCTCATGTATGATGAGACATTTGAATCCTTTAGATGGCTATTTGAGACCTTCCTAAAAGCACATAATAGTAAGCAGCCTAAAACAATCTATACTGATCAAGATGCAGCAATGGGAAAGGCTGTCAAGGAGGTCTTTTTAGAAGCTTGGCATGGTCTGTGCACTTTTCATATTATGCAAAATGCTGTCAAGAATCTAGCTGAAGCTGATGATGAAGAATCATGTACTCCTCCAAAAAGAAAGGCCGAAGATAGCAAGGAAGAACCAAGTATCCTCGCAGATTTTAGTGCATGTATGTATGAGTATGAAGATGAAGCAACATTTCAAGAAGCATTTAACATCATGAGGACAAAGGCCAGCAAGCAAACTTGGTTGGATAGTATCTACAAGGTAAAAGAAAAGTGGGCTGAATGTTATATGACAAATGTGTACACATTAGGGATGAGGAGTACACAATTGAGTGAGAGCCTAAACAGCGACTTGAAGCGGCATTTCAAATCAGATTTTGATATCATTCGATTCCTTAAGCATTTTGAAAGGGTTGTGGAATATAAAAGAAATAATGAATTGCAAGCTGAATTTGAATCAAGGAAAAAATTACCAAGACTCAAAATGAGGACACATATGTTAATACAAGCTAGCAAGCTGTACACACCAATTATATTTGAAGCTTTCCAATGTGAATATGAGAGGTCCATGGCAGCATACACCACCCCATTGGAAGACAAAAATGAATATCTTGTAGCAATTGGGAGTCTTGATGAAAATCCTACCCTTGAGAAGGAATACAAAGTTACTGGTAACCCTACAGACCAAACAAGCACATGCAGCTGTGGGCAGTTCAATAGAATCGGAATATTGTGTGCCCATGCTCTGAAAGTTCTTGATTTGATGAATATCAAGTCAATCCCAGAACAATATATATTGAAGCGATGGACTCGTGAAGCACGTAGTGGGATAGTACAGGACAACCAAGGCCGAAACATAGTAGAGGATCCAAAATTAGATACTATGCTTTGCTACAAAGATATGACTCGCAAATTTCTTAATTTGGTACACCGAGCTGCAAGTCATCCACGGTGCGTCTTATTAGTAAACAATGCACTTGACATGGTTAGCAAGCAAGTCGAAGAAGAAATCACAGGTTTTCCTAGTGCAATGGAGCCTATCAATGTTCCTACAAATGATTCGCCCCCAATTAATTTGCTGAGCACAGCAAGCCTAAAGAAAAAGGACATTGAAACTAAAACCTCAAGGCGCCAAAGAAATTGGCTTGACAAAAGACGTAAATTTGCAAAGAAGGGAGGTAAGGAAAAGGAAAATGGTTCAAAGGTAAGTGATAACACAAAATACATTTGATTCTCTTTCAGCATGTTCAATAAGAAAATATATTCAGTTTTGTTTTTTTTTTACTTGAAGGAACAAGAAACGGCAAAGAAGGGAGGTAAGAAAAAGGAAAATGGTTCAAAGGAACAACAAACTGTAAAGAAGGGAGGTAAGAAAAAAGAAAAAGAAGGAGCAGTACAAGAAACTGTAGCTGTGCAAAATATCTCTCCAAGTATTTCTTTGCCCATGGAAGAAATGTCTGAACAGTACATGGCTATCAATACATTCTCTCAGATACTGACGGTAATATTTCAAACTATTACACCATTCTACTAAAACATACATGGCCGTCAATACATTCTCTCAAATGTTCTCAACCTTTTATTTTGCAGGGGACAGTCACAGATGATGTTATTGCTGATTTCTAGTAGCATGGACATTTGCTGCAATCTGAATATATTTTTTTAAATCTGTTGCTTCCTGAAACATAGATTGTTTAGGAGAGTAGCTTTTGAAGAATAGCCTCATGAAATATTTGTCATTGAAGTGTAAGTTCAGGGAACTGCATCTCTGAACAACAGAGCGTCAAGTGCATCTCTGAACCTACATTCAGGGAATTGCATCTGTGAAAAGCAGAGCCTTTTGTTCATCAAACTTGCAACAATCAGCATTACAATTCCAGGACAATTTGCAACACAATGGAAAGCTATACAATTTGCATGATTTGTTGCCTTCGATACAATCACAAGTTACACAGTACTAGCTCTTGCACAAATGTCAATTTACAGGCAAGCTAGCAATAGAAATTAGAAAGGGGAAAAAAGGCCGTGGAACAGCAGCCATGTCCGGAGCTCTGCAGAGGCGGAAGACGTGCAGAAGGTGGGCGACATGGAAATTTCGCAGGCCGGTGACGGCAACAGCGACGGCGACACGCTCGGCGAGGATGGCTGCTCGTCAAGGACGGCAACCGAGCGGCGGTCTGCGAGGGCAGCGTGGCACAGCTCTTGGCGAGGACGGCGCGGCACAGCCGGACGCTGACGGCGCGGCGCAGCTCTCGGCGAGGACCGCGATGGGACGACCTGACTCCGACGGCGCAGCAGTCGACGACGCCTTCGAGTGAAACTACGGAAGACAACGACTGCGATTACCTTTCTGGGCTAGATGGGCCTTGCCATTTGGGCAGCCCATTACACTTTAGCGTATCCATCGTCCGATCGTGAGCCGACGTCTACGATGTCGTGACTGCACAGCGCAGTCATTCGAGGTGAAGTTAGACGATCTCGTTCCCAAGGGAGCACCACATTTGTAGAAAGAAGGCTTCACGGACTGCTTGTCACTCCTGAACAAAGGGTTTCAGGTGAGAAGGAATTTTTCCTTTTCTTGGTTCTTTTTGTATTGTTAATTAAGTCAAAACAAAGGGTTTCATCTGCATAGAAGACTTGTATTGTTGGAATAGAAAGTCCTGAAGAAACATTGAGTAGGATTGCTCAAGGAAGATTCTGTGGCCACAAAAATGCAGCAACTACAAGTGGTGGTGGCAACTACTCTCCTCCGATCGACGAGTTTCCATTTTTCTGAATTCTTATGTTGCCAAAACATGGTACTTATCTTTTGTCGCCAAAACATGGCACCTATGTTCTGTTGCCAAAACTAACATGGATTAGACAACTCCTTTTGAGTTAGTGTTTAACTGTTAGATGGACAGTTATTATTAGTGAATGAACACCACAATTGTAATGTGATGATGCACTGTTTGAGTTTGAATGCACTAAATTATTGCTGATGGTATTGTGTCACCGTGTTCAAATTTGAATTTTGTATATAAAATCAATTACAATTATTTGAGGTCAAATATGATGCCATGCCAGATATATTTCCCTAGAGATCAATTTCCTAGGGAATCCTGAAGTTCTAGGACAATACCTTTACACGTTAGATTTGTGTCAACATGCACATCAGGTTCCCTAGGGAGCCATTTTCCTAGGGAAATAAGAATCCCCTATGGTTTCAGTCAAAACCGTAGGGCACCTTCGTATTTCCCGTCGAAGTGTTCCCTAGAACTATTTTTCTACGAAATACCGTAGGGGCTCAAGTTCCCTACGGTTTTGGGTCTTTTCCCTAGGAATTCAAACCCTAAGGAAACTCGTAGTTTCCAGTAGTGTATTCTTGCATTTTTTTAAATTTTGATAATGAAGATTGTTTGGGTTGAGGATACATCATACCACAATTATTATAAAAAGTAGCCAATACGTGTTACAACAAAAGGCATATGTATAAACTTGCGCAAAAAAAGGCATATGACTAAAGGGGCATATCAATAAGGCAACAACTACATCTGATATAACTAAAAAAATAAAGAAAAGGAAGAAAATGAAATCTACAACAGAACTCGAGTAGTCATTCATAGCATTCCGGCTTGCTACGTGATGTCAGCTCCAAAACAACTAGGTTCGCCACACTTTATGTGAAAATAGAACCAAAGCGTGAGCTAAATCCAAGATAGGTGAAATAACAAACTCTGCCTACTAAAAGAACTCTGACCAACAAGTTGAGAATTCGCTACCAAAACATGCCTACAACCCTTTAGGACCATGAGAGTCTATAGGACATCAACCACTGTTGAAGACTCTAGATATTGAGCCTGGCAATGGCACCAAGGCCTTGGTGATCGAGCATGGCAACCTCCATCGAGCGACATCAAAAACCCTATGCCACCAACAACTCAAGGGGGTCTTCCAACATGACATCTCTAAGGAGAGAACGACTTCCAAAGACGATGCCATCGCATGACCAGATGACCAGTGTCGTTGGGTTTTCAACCAAATAGGCCCTTGCAAGAGAAGAAAAAGGGTAGCTGCGATGGCACCTCCAGTGCAAGTGGCATCCACAGACGCCACCATCAACAAGATCAGACAACTAGCAACCAGATCGTTGTCAAAACCCTAAACCAGCGGTCACTGGGAACATCACTTTTACACAACACTTCCAACACTGAGGCAAAAAAAATGTGCCTAACACCAAACTAGCCAAGACAGCTACCATATCTGGCCAATCACAATCTGCCAAGGTATCCGAAGTGCATAATCTGTGACCACGTAGATTGTGGCAAGGAGTAGGAACGCCACCAAGGGCTTGGCGTTCAATATCCTAAACAATCATGCTTGTCTTAACGAGGAGTAAAGGTCACATTGTTCGAGATCGATCTAGTAGAATGGATCTGCGATAGATGGAAGTAGTCACGAGCGACTACCTTTATATGGTGTTGTCACGGGCCGCTGTCACTACCAAATAGACAGGTGGTGGTGGCTAAGGAGATCCGTTTGAGCCTGCTCTGGTGGCACCGAGTTGAACGCCGCTCGAGCCACCCGAGTAGATGACATGGGGGCTATTGGTTCTGAACTTAAAGATAACCCTTTAAAAGATACACTGCAATAGCAATGCCTAAACCTATGGCCTATTCCTAATTCTAGCGATGAGCTTTTGACCCTACTTTACAATTGATAAAGGCCAACTTTAAGGACGGAGATCCTTGATTTAGCTATTTTTTACCCATGAATTGAAGTGCAACAATTCTAATGTTCAAATCAGAAGTACTGAAACTATTACCCATTACTCCAACTAATGTCCAATCATGTAGTACTAAGGATAAGTTAGGTTGTTACTTGTTCTCATTCCTAGCTATGAGGATATGTATATATCAAGGAAAGTAAGCTGATTCTGCTTTATTTCTACCAGCACTCCTGACAAAAATTAATCGAAATATCTCTAGACAGGATCCTGGATTGTGTGTTTCAGCGCGCACACACCTTCCATTAGCAACCAAAATGCACTGAGCATGCAATTAAGTTAATTAACTGGCACTAGCAGCAATGCAAATGTGTGTGGTAGTGTGGATGTGCATCGTCATTAATCAATATATAATTACTGACAGAAATATTATTTGTGGAAGGCCAAAACCACTGGCCGCGTCATCTTAATTGGATAGCCATCTCCATACCCTCTCCCATGTTGATGCTGGTAGGTTATTGGGCGCCCCATTGTCTTGCTGCAACCTCCCTTTAACCTACTCGAACCTAAGACCATCTGACATTTGGACAAGCACATGAAGATAGCTACTTCAGTTTTGCCTCCTTAAATATTGGGAGCAAAGATCCTCCTTTACTGAACTGCACTATGTCTGTTAAATAAAGATAGATCAAGCTGCACTGAAAAGGTTATAATTAACTATTTATAAGTATATTGGTTTAATTGGACAATAATAGAGTAGTAAAGTGCCCCCTCTTCCCATACTTTATTTTGTTATTAAGAGCACATAAAAAAGTAGTAGACTAAATTAAGGGGGCTAGTCTTTCATCAGTGGTTCTTTCATTGAAACTATGCATGGATATCTGTCCTTTTTACTTTGCTTGCCATTGCATTATATTGCCTCCCCTTCTCCTTGCTCCACACAGCTCTCTCCCATTGCATCTATACTTACTCCTCCATGCATGTCTCCTGACATCCATTCTTGCATTGCCAAGGTTTAACTCCCCGGTAAAACAAATGTAAGAAAACATAACACAACAAGGCATGCAAGAAATGACAAATAAATAAACTATAGATAGTAGTTGTACGTGAACTTGGAAGCATCGATCGGTTTTAAATTGTTGCTCACTTGCAACTTACAGTGCTTCGATCAAATTCACACTTGCTAGTCACTAATCAATAATCCTCCATCTCATAGTGGCTACTACTACTAACGTGAATGTCATGCAAGTTACTAATAAGGAAGGCTCATCATATCATTCATCATGAACTAGGTATAGTAAATCCAGCCATTCAACGACGATGAGCACAGCGCTTGCACGCCAACGCCCAAGAAATCCCTGGTCTCCTCCCTCCCGACGGCGACGGCAGCATCCTTGAGGCCGGCATGGCGCACGGCCGAGAGCATGTCGTACGGCATGTTCCCGGCGGCCGCCGTGAGCTGGCTCATTAGCGTGTTTGTTCCAGAACCCCTGAGATTAGTAGCGTTCTGCTGGGTTGATGCGCTAAACAGCAGACCTCCACCACCGTCCGACGACTGATGATGACCAATATCGGCCGGCTCCAAGGCCCCCGCCATCGCCATCGACATCGCATTGCCGGACCCGGACGTGACGGCACCCATCTGCACGGCCTTCTGCAGAAGCGCCGTCGCGGACATGTCGGCGGCTGGCGCCGCGGGCTTGGCATGTTGCTGCCCGCTGAACACGGACAGCACGCTGTCCGTGTCCTCCTTCCCCGACGCAGCGGCTGATGAAGCGGCGACGCTCGTCAGCTCGCTGGCGTTCGACGACGCGAGCTTGCTGCCGTTCCCGCACAGCCAGCCCAGCTGCGGCGGTGCGGGCGAGGCCGGCGCGAAGAGATCCGCGTACAGCTGCGGGGGCACCGCTGGCGCACCGGGTAGCAGGATACCAGTAGCACCAATGTGGCCCACCATGGACGGCAGCGCGCCGTCCCCGCCCCACAGCGAGAGGCCGCCGACATGCGCACCGAGCGGCTGGGCAGCAGGCTTGAGGTGCGCGGCCGGGGCCGGGGCCGGTGGCAGCATCATGTTGGGGCGCACAGCGGGCAGCCCCGGCGGCGAGCCCGCGAAGAGGTAGGACGTGGCGGCGCTGGAGGCGGCGTTGAGCCTGGCCGTCTCCTCGGCGAGCGCGTCGCAGAAGGCGCGGTGCGTGATGAAGCTGTCCCTCCTGTTGGTACGTACAGACGTGGTCAGTCAGCAAGCAGCCGCAACGCAACGCGACGATGCATGGATTATGGACAAGCAGGAACAAGAACGAAGGAACTGAAGAGACGACATGCCTGGAGAAGAGCGTGCCGCAGTCGCATCTGTACTCCCTGGTGCCGCAGGTCTTGGAGTGCGCCTTCCAGTCGGACTGCACGGCGTAGCGCTTGTTGCACTTGTCGCACTTCCACTTCTTCTCGCCGTGCTTGCGGCAGAAGTGCTTCTTGATGCCCGTGAGGTCGCCCAGCGCGCGGGACGGGTTGTGGTGGACGCACGTCTTCTCCGGGCACACGTAGACGCGCTTCCGGGGCTCCTTGCCGCTGCGCTGCCGGAGCTTCCAGGGGAGGTTGTGGCCGCGACGGTGCAGCTGCAGGTTCTGGTCGCGCTGGAACCCCTTGCCGCAGATCTCGCACACGAACCGGTTCGTCGCCAGCAGCGTCCGCGGCGAAAGCGCGATCACCTCCGCGTCAGGGTCTGTAACCAACCAATTATTCAATCGATCATCGCCATGAGCGAGCTTGCTTGCTGCGTGTGTATGTCCCGCAGCACGCATGGAGCTGATGACGATGAGCAACAACAAGAAGCTAAAAGAGGCACTACTGCACTATACTTGCCTGGTGTGCCCGGGAGGTTGCGCTTCTTCTTGGCGGGAGGAGGGAGAGGCAGCGGCTGCTGCTGCGGTTCTTGATGAGACGGCGGCGGCGGTGGCTGCTGCTGTTGGTGGTTGGTGAGATGAGGAGCGAATAAGCAGGTGTTGTTGGAGATGATGGATGCCGCCGCCGCTGCTTCACTTGCCATTGTTACTTATCTTCTTGCCCTAACGTACCTTAATTAGCTTGTTGCTGTGCTTGGGACTGATCTGATGATCTGACTAGTTGCACTTGCGCCTAGATAGATATAACTCCTGTTCTTGATCGATCTCTCGTATGTGTGACCTACCTAGCTAGCTTCTATCATCTGTCGATCAATCTCTTCTCTACCAAAAGCAACTAAATGAGTTGCTACCCTCTCGATCGACCTTAGGCCCTGTGGTTGTGGACACAGGTTGTTCTTCTTTGGTACTATACTATCTATGGCCAGTACTAGTAGTAGTACTAAAGCAAGCAAGCAAGCTAATTAAGGTACTGACCGCCGGCAGCAACAAGGCAGCTCGGAGAGGATAAATAGAGCGAAGGAGATGGCACTGGCACTGGAAGAGAGGGAACTTAACCAAGGCAATTATATAGTACTAATGGACAACTGAACTGGCTGTGGACTTGGTGGAGTTGGAGATGCTCTCTCTCTAGCTAGTGACTAGTGAGACAGTGATGTAGCGATAGGCAAGGGAAGGGAAGGGATCGCATCGGAATAAATAAAAAATTGGAGATAGAGGTACGGTAAAAAAGGTGAAAGTTGAAAGGTGGAGGGTTTGGCTTGGTGTTTGTGCAGACGACAGCACAGAGACACAGAGATTGTGGCCTGCGTGTGCAATCTGCAATACAAACACACTGCTTCAACTCTCAACTGCAATGGAAATGGAATCAAACCATGATGACACATATGATGAGGAGAAAGCTAGCTAGGATGCCGATGGCGAAAGGTAAAAAGCTGTGGCTTGTTGCCTTTGCAATTGGCATCATTAGCCCATAATGTGATGCTGCCCCGGCATGCATCCCACACAGCCACACTCTGCTCTGCTTCTCTTGCAGTGCATGGTCTGCTACTCTGACCAGTAGGACCCAAACCCACAGTAGGCAGGCATGCTTACCATGCAAACTCGGTCGGTCAATAATCTGTCTATGTAAATCCAATTGTACCTAGTGTCCTCTCTACTCCGTGGGTCAACTCAACTAATTAAACATGGAACTGAGCTTCCTCCCAAAACTAGCTAAACCATAAATATAAGCTATATATACATTGTTGTAATAATAATAATAATAATAATAATAATAATAATAATAATAATAATAATAATAATAATAATAATAATAATAATAATAATAATAACTCCTAGATAGAGATACATATATATTGCAGATCCTAAATCATAATTAGTTAAATAGATCACTATATGCATAGCTCCCTGAATTCATTCATTTTCATAATCTTTTTTGACCGTGCCATTTTGATGGTTTTTAGCCCCGTATATATATTAACTACTCCCTTTATTCCGAATTATAAGTCGTTTGACTTTTTTGGTACATCCACTTCGCTATATGTATCTAAATATAACAATATGTCTAGATACATAGCAAAATCGATATACTAAAAAAAGTCAAAACGACTTATAATTTAGAACGGTGGGAGTATATGTTATGACCCGTGCATCTATATATCAATGATCTAGTGCTACTATCATTACACAAGGTAGCTAGCTTGCACGTGTTAACCAAAAATTCAATTAGAAAAATTTAGCTGATGTAAAAAGCCAAGGACGAGCACTCAACGTATATACATATACAAAAATAATATACAACACACATGTATGTACGTGATGGCTTAAGCTTAATCTGCCCGTTTCTTCCTAGGAAATGGTCGATGGCTCAAATTATTTTATTCATAGTAGGTGATAGATAGATAGAATCACTGCACGGCCGGGCAGAGGTCAAAATCTACATATATATATATAGGCCGGGCAGGCAGGTGCACTATACAGTATCTCTCTTAATTATAGCATAGCAGCTTGCCGGCCTTGGATGCCCTGGTGCGTGGACCATCCAGTTCGTCCCCTCGATGCATACATGTTTCGACGACCTACTATGTTTTCTCAAATCAGATCAAATAATAATATACCTTAAGCTAGCTATAGCTACATATACATAGCTAATATAATATGCTATATATAGGGTCGAGCGGGTGAGTTACAATGCGACCGAGATAGATCGAGAAATTAGCATATTCACGTTACTACAAAATCATCTAGCACTACCGCGTGCAGGTTGTTCTATCTACTACACGATCATGTGTTTTTATACAGTTTTAACACATAATTTTTTTGCACGATAGGATTAAGATCCAACAACCTCTACCCTTCTTCTATCTCCAACCTCTAACCTCCACAGATCACAGATCATAATTTTTTTTCTATGGAAGAACAAATCATAAATCCGCCACCGGCGCCGCCAACGCCACTGCCATGGCCGGCGCGGGCGCCCGGCGATGGTCGAGCGGATGTTGTTGAGTTTGCTCGTGTATGATTGGCAGCGATTTGAGATGGTTTTCTCCCGTAGTTTCGTGAGTTGCTGGACGGGCTTGTCCAGTTGCACTTCGCGTAACATCTAGAACCCGTTGGTGGATAATCCCTGTCGTCCCGTGGTGAAATCCAGGCAGCCAATTATTTTGTGTGGATCGCGTCCGCCAACTCCACCAAACAGTAGTAAGCTCTAGCGGCACGGGCGCGGGTGCCGGGGCGAGCTCGCCGGTCGTCGGCGCCGGCGCCGGTGGTCACCGGTGAGAAAGAGAGAGGGAGAGAGATAAAAAAAATCCAAGTGTTTTTTTTTGATAAAACACATATGTGTTGTATAACATTTCTGTTTCTAAAACCAACAGTGATAAGATATCAATGTTGAATAAAAATTGAAACCGGCTATAGAAATTAGAATCGACAGTGCAAATATAATAGTATCACGAATACAACCTGACATTGATAACTGGTATATATCGACGGCCTCTATTAGCAACTAGAGTTAAAATATAGTATAATTATCGGTTCATAATGCAACTCGCTTGCCCGTCTCAGATCTGGACCCAAAAACTAAAAAAATAATTAAATAAAAGTCTAGTTAAGTCATGGACCCACAGGTCCGCACCTATTTCTCATTCTTCCAGATAATTAATTCTCGCATCCCTCTCCCATCGCTCCGCTGGTCTCTCCCTCTTCTAATCTGCTCATCCCGGCCTCTCTCTGATGTGCTCTCGTCCTTCCCCTTTGGCTCCCTCGCATATACACTCGTACTACCCCCTTCTCCCCTAGCTTGGCCCTGACTCAAAGGGCTAGAGAACTCTTGGACGTGACAGCGCTGGCGCGCGCTGAGGAGAGGAGCGCGTGGTCAACATGGCCTATAGTCGACCGCCTCGCTAGGGTGAGGGTCAACGGATTCCTTCCCGGGAGGGATTTTTAGGTTTTTGCCGTGGTTAACCTGTCGAAACAAATCGGCTAAGAGCTGGTTTTCTCTATCTCACTGCGAATTTGATTTCCGAGCAGTCCTAGTATGTTTTTTTTGTGTGTGTAGGACCAGATTTACATCGTCAACACGATTCATCCAAAATGGAGTAGTATTATCGTTAGCTGCATCAATTAGCGAAGTTACGGATTTAAGTGGTTAATAGTAAGGGACTAGCTAGTGTAGTACGTAATGAACGTAATAATAAATTGATCGATGTGCGCGATCATGCATATCGCCGTCGAATATCAATATGTGTACGTAGTCCATTTCCTAGTCCTACCTAATAACCTAGGTAGCCGTGCTCCGATCCGGCGCGGGGGCATACACGTGTGTGCAGGCATGCATGTGTGTTCTTGAGATGCACGCACCTCTGCATGCATGCAAATTGCAAAAACAAGGTAGCTAGACGCAATGCTTGGGGAGTTGGGGCGCGAGCGAGCGCGGGAAGCACGCACGCACGGCGGCAGCAGCTTAGCTAGCGGCCATGTAGATAGACGACGCAACAAACGACAGGAAATGGAATATTTGTCCCCGGCATTGCATTGCATGTAATTAAGTGCTTTATCGTCTGTCTGAATTACTATTCATGTTGTCGATCGACGGCCTCTAGAATACGTAGTGACGTCATGTATATATGTATCATATGCGCATGCACATGCATGCATGTCGTATATATATATATGTAATGTATCGTCTATGGCCTCATCAAGTGAAGTCCGATAATCCATGGCAGGCACCACACTCCATCGAAAAACTGCATGCGATGCGCGCGTCATTTAATTTAATTTATATATAAGTACAATGCCTGGCCCGCTGGACCGACGCTGTCCTGTCGGTCATGGTCATGCATGTAGTGGCTTCACTTCTGATGTGTTTGGTGTGTGGAATCACCATATGCTTCGTGAGGTGATGCATTATGTTAGCACCTGCGATATAGAAGGAATAGAGGAAGGAGCAAGCACGAGATAGGTTCAGATCAGAGTATTCATAAGAACAGAGGAGTGCTTGATACAATGACAGAGTTCATGTATTTTCTTAATCTCTCATCCTCTCCAGCTAGCTACTCATATACTACTTCGTCACGGCTTCTTCTGGTCGACTTGGCTTCATGCCCACTCTGGGCCCTGGACGCGCTCGTTGGGCCGGCGCTCCCTCTTGCTTCTTCTCGGCCCATCACCAGCATTGCTGCTGTGCGTAGCGCCGGCTTCTTCAGTAGCAGCACCAGGGCTGCTGACACATTCTGAGATCGTCCCATGAAATTTGGTGAAATCAACCTATTATTTATGCATATATTAATTACTAACTCATGATGTATGAGGTGGTTATGGATCAACTCATTTTATTCCATAAACCAAATAAAAAAGTGACGAATGAGAAGATGATAGATCAGCTCACTCATTCCCAAAACCAAACACTCACGGACGACGCGCCCTGACGCTGAGCTCAGGCTCATATCAGGGCTAGCTAGCTTAATTAGCTACGGAGTAGCTTGTTAGTCACATGCACACGTAATACGCCGCAAGCCTTCCAATAATATTATTCAAGGGCGGGCGATTATATTCATCAACGAATCGAATCACTTGCTGCATTCGTATATATATTCCTGCGACTGCGACGATGAAGAACGTATAACTAGCTAGCTCATCATGGAACCAGCTCGACCTATATTATATATATAATATAATATGTATGCTTGAAGTGACAGTGCATATATATAAGTGATGAACTGTCGTGTCTTGATTGTCCAGCTAGCTAGCTTCCTCAGTTACGTCGTCCCATGATCTTACTCAAGCAAGGGTCAAATATAACCATGCATGCATGCTGCATATAGTTGATCTATCCCAAAATTTAGAATAGTTAGGATTATATATATTAATTTCATCACGTAGAAAAGTAGAATAAGAAGAAAAAATAATACCGACGGCATGCATGATAGAACAGTGCAATACATAGTTTTGGTATACTCTTACACATTATATATATATATATATATATATATATATATATATATATATATATATATATATATATATACACTACCCTGTAGCTGGCTAAAAAATAACTTATTCTGTAGCCACTTTGAGTTACGATAATTACTATGTTAATTTACGAGATTATAGTAACTCCTTGCTAAGTGGTTTACTATAACGTTATGGTAAATATCTCTATATGTTATAGTAACCAAACTATCGTAAATATGTATTAACATTATCGTAAATTAGTATATAAAATTATCGTAAATAGAGTTGGCTACAGAATAACTTATTTTGTAGCTGACTACTGAATATACTCTCCCTATATATATATATATATATATATATATATATATATATATATATATATATATATATATATATATATATATATATATATATATATAACACATCGACATGGAAAATATTGTACTCCGTATCGTATACTAATTGAAAAAGGCATGAATAAAGAGGGAACATGCAAAATTGCTCTTTAAGTTGAAAAACGAGGACAATGGAGGGAGTAAGTATATACGTATATACACATATATAGCCGATGCATGCATGAGAATATACAGCTTCTTCGTTTCGTCGTAAACGATCGTGAATTATTTATTGCTAGCTGATTTGATGTAAGAGAAAAATATTATTTTAACTTATAATTCACGACCGTATTAGAATGCATGGGAAGTGGGTGGTGACAGGAACATGCCATGTCAGTGTGGCAACGTGTGTTTGTTGACGACTGTCAGTGTACTAGTCCACATACTACAGTACTATCAGTGCATGACTGCAGGCGCAGCCAGAGAGATGCGAAATCTAAAGCGAGAGCAAGCGAGAATCAATCAGCTGATGGCGTTCCACGCGTAAAGTCGAATGTTATACTGAGGATGTCGTATGAGGTGTTCGGATACTAACGAAAAAAATAAATTATAGAATCCGTCGATAAATCACGAGATGATTAGGCTTAAAAGATTCGGCTCGCAAAGTAGTCGTAATCTGTAGTAATTAATTTTTTTAGTCAATATTTAATACTTCATAAATGTGTCCAAATATTTTATGAGATATGGTGTAAATCTTTAGGAGAGAAACTAAAACTGGATCGTTCGAATCGCAATCCATATCAGTTGGCAGGTGAATATTTGGATGTGTGGGAAGGCGTCTGCTTGCGAGCTGACTTTAGTCGTCAGCCCAGCTAGCCCTAGCTAATACTAATATAAACGTAACCAGCTGAAGCTGATTGATCGAGATTCTAATCTAACACTCCATTATTATATGTATATAAAAAGCTATGAGCTGAGAGGATCCGTGATAATTGGCCTTTTTGCCTTTGAGCTTTGTTTAGCGCTAATCCCTTGGATTCTAGCGTATGAACTCTAGCAGGCCCTAGGATATTCTCCTCGCCTTTCCTCGTGCATCCATTTCCAATTTGCAGTGTGCAGTGTGCAGTGTGCATGCACACCCTTAGAGGCCTAGAGGCTATGCTAGCCCCAGCCGGCCAGCCCTCTCTCTCTACACACACAGCCTTTCCAAAGGGACACAAGATTCCTTTCCAAAGTCCACAGAAAAAACATTTCGCTTTCTTTACTTCTCTCTCTGGCTCTTTGGTCCCCTTTGGCCTTTTGCCTGCCCTGCCCTTGTGCCTTGCTAGGGAGGAGGGAAGTGAGCTATGATGCTTTGGGAAAAGAAAACTAGGGGGTGTTTGGTTGACGCTGCTAAATTTTAGTCGTTGTCTCATCGGATATTTGGATACATGTATAGAGTATTAAATATAGACTAATTACAAAATTAATTATATAGTTTGTGACTAATTTACGAGACGAATCTTTTGAGCCTAATTAGTCCATGATTTGACAATGTTTTGCTACAGTAAACATATGCTAATGACGAGTTAATTAGGCTTAAAAATTCGTCAAGTGGAGTACTGACGGATTATGTAATTTGTTTTTTTATTAGTATTCGAACATCCCCATGTAATATCTTTCCGACACATCCTCCTAAATTTTAGTAGCCGGATCCGAACACCCCCTAACATGAAGGCTTGGGAAAAAGAGAAGCCTTGTCAACATGGGTATGTTTGCTTTTGCTTGAATTGCTTGGATTGACCTTGGCCACTGCATGCATGGACCATGGCTGTTTCTTCTAGGACGACTAGGCTTCAACAACCATGCATATGCATACATAATAAATTCCATTTCATTTCATGTTAAACTAGGAGCAATTTATCCTGGTGTCCCCTACCTAACTCTATCCTACCTTTCCATAATGTTATGACTTAAAACTAAGGGTGTCTAGCTGTCTATGTACATATGTGTGGAACTACAACAGCTAGCTAGTAGTTTTTGTTTTCAATTTTTTGCTGTGCACCCCCCCCCCCCCCCTCCAGTGTTTAATGGAAGCCTGTTGAGCCTACCTTTTTTTTTTTGAAAGGTCACCAGGGACGAAGTATCCCCACTTGAATTTCATTACCACATATTCCGGCAAGCCGGTAATGGTACCAATTGGAGAACTCTTGTGCAGCCCAAACATGCTACAGAAACATAGAGAAATCTTTTTAGGAAAAAGAACAAAACATTCTACCATCGACTTCACACATTCAAATATTGTTCACAGCCATTGGATTTTATTTGCTTCTAACTATCCACCTTTGATTATTTTTTAAATAAACCCTCAAATTTATCGCCCACATCTGAGTATTAAAATAACACGTTTATGGGGTCCGAGACAAAGAAAGATCAAGACAACATGTAATTTTGAAACTATGAAGTTGATAGGTCTGAGGAGGTAGAGGTGCAAGGGGGTTGTCCGCGAATCCAAAAATATGGGCTTATTTTTTTTGCGAGTAACTCATATCATAATATTAGGATTATTTTGTGAATTCATTGAAAACCTACTTTGCATCACTATGAGAACATCCTTTACTAGTTTCTTCACTGCAGTCCTAGGTCTATGAACCTCTCAGCTGGATCATTCTGTTATATTACTATATGTAACTTTTAAAAGAAATTTGTGTGAGCGGGTCCTGTAGCTCAGTTGGTCAGAGCGTTGGTCTTATGAGCCGAAGGTCGCGGGTTCAAGCCCCGCCAGGACCAATTTTGAACCTTTTTTACTTTTTACCTCTCCTATATTTTTCTCAGGCACATTCTTTTGTTCTTTTTGCACAGTCCATTTTTTAAACCAGATTCTTTTCTTCTTTTTGCACAGTGATAATCTTTTATCCTTTATACTCCTTCTGTATTTCACTCAAGTTTGTTCCTTTTGCCAAAAGAAAATATTAAAGAAAAAACAGAGAAATGCACATTGGTCTCTTTTTTTTTAACCCTTTCTCGGGTAGGGTCTTTTGCTCTTTTTGCACAGTGATCATCTTTTACCCTTTATACTCCTTCTGTATTTCACTCGAGTTTGTTCCTTTTGCCAAAAAAAATATTAAAGAAAAAATAGAGAAATGCACATTGGTCTTTTTTTTTACCCTTTTTACTCCTATATTTTACTCAAGTTTGTTCTTTTTGCAAAAAAAAACCCAAAATTGAGACGAAAGAAGAATAGTATTAGATTATAGCTGGGTACATCACCACGTTACAAGCACTCTGGACTACATTACATATATCCAGAAACTGATTTTCATCTAAATTGTATCCACGCTGTGAATAGCTCTAGATCTCAAATCCAAACCCGTATGACGCTTCGTATGGATGACCGCACAGGCAAACACTCGGCAAAAGCCTAAGAACAGATGCCCAACAAACGACGGCCAACATTCCTGCAGGTGGAGTTTAGAAACTTCTTCTTTCTTGTGTCTTCCTTCTTCTTTCTGCCACCGAAGAATGAGGAAGACTGATCTGAAACTTATTCTCCCTAGTGCTTCATTGTGGCTAGATCCTAACCACAATAAAAAGGAGAAGAGACTGAAGAAAATTATTCTATAGTGGTGACATCATCTCCGCCTTGATGTCGTTGTCTAGAAAGAAAAGTCTACATATCATCATGCCGATGAAGTTGCCGACGCCGTGGTTGTCACACTCATCTTCAACAGAGCTGTCATGGAAAAAACGATTCCATCCTACTCCCTCACCCGTCGGCGGAGAGGAGCAGGAGATAAATCTCAAAACCAAGAAACTTGGCATGGAGAGACCCTAACCCTAATGAGTCGATCTACTAGAAAGCTTATTGAAAAAGATGGACCCCACTCCCTCCGCCCTTCGGCGAGGTGTTAGAGAAAAGCCATTGCCATCGAGGGTCATGCAGAACACTTTGTATCAGCGACACGAAGCGTAAGTTGCATTGATTGACAAACGAAAAAAATGAGAGAAGAACTAGCATTTGGTTTTGACATAAAAAATTACTTATCACTTTTCCCCTTACCTTCTCAACAATAGCTTACTGTGTTCTGGAACAAAAATGATATTGTTAACTTGTAAGTAATGAAAATACGGTAGCAATTAGAGCTATGAGCCATAATTAACAAGTCATAAACAATTAGTAGATGTAGTATGAACCACCATCATATTAAAGCAAGTGGATTTAAAGAGATACGTGCATTTTTTCACTTGGGCTTGAAGGTTTTTAGTTGATTTTGAAATACCACCTATCATGAATGGCATGTCACAGTGTAAATGGTGTTATTACCTTCTGCAAGTTTAATAATGCAATGGTAATTTGGAGTAAATTTTGAGAAAATATGTGGATATGGACGCTTTGTACTGAGCTTAAGCCCGATCCAGACATATATAATTAAGATGTAAGCTCTTCATGGTATGTTTTTCTTTTGGCGGTCATTTTATGTAGAAATTCTTTGCGTAGCGCAACAGTGTCACAAGCTCAAGGAAGTCCCCTTTCAGATTTGCAGATCACCTTCTAGAAGATGCCTGAACCAAGGCTGTCCAATTTAATTGAACAGACGCAAGATTCAGTCATTCACTGCAGCGCTAAATGGAGTCGTCGGCGGCCTCCCCTTGAAGTGGAATAGGCCAATTTCCTTTTAAGTACTTCGCTATTCCTAAGAGTCATAGAAAAACTTGATAACAAATATTGGACATTTGTTGAAGAACATTTTCGAACTAAAAACTAAGTAGTCGTAAGCTACGAAAACTGCTTGCTTTCTTATGGTGGTTGATTACTATTGGTTAATGTTGTTTTGAACACGATTTCTAAAAAAAAGTAGTTTTGAACAACCTTGCCATGCATGTGTATGATGCATGTCTTCTTTAAAAGTAACACAAGCTATTCTCAAGAAACTAGAATTTTATAGATCATGTTTTTTCTAGCAAGGGAACAACCATAAGAAAAATTATAGATTGAAGAAGTAGCGCGTTTTATGATTGCCAAAGGAGCAAGGTGGCTTGGGAGTTTAAAACCTTGAATTGCATAATTTCTTGCTCCTCGGTAAGTGGTTATATAAGTTAATAAAGAAAGACAGAGTTGCCAAGAGCTTCAGAAAGAAGTACCTTAAAGACAAAATCATTGGTGAAGTTTGTTGGAAGCCAGGAGATTCTCACTTTTGATCATGCTTTATGAAGGTTAAGGACTGATTCTTGGATTTGTTCAGTTTTAATCTCCATAATGGCACTCAAATAAATTAGGTTCTGAAAGGATAAGTGGTTAGAAAACTTGACTCCTAAAGAGCAACATCCTTCCCTATATCATATTGCAAGAAAAAAGGCATATTTATGTTGCTCATGCCCTCAACTATACACCTATCAATTTAAGTTTTGGAAGAGCATTAGCGGGGGACAAGTTCATAAAGTGAAATGAGTTATTTGCAAAAGTTGCATTAGTGCAACTAGATGACCAGCATGATTCAATCAAATGGTCCCTTAGATCATCTGCAAGAGTTCCTAATAAATTGCTTGTCAAATCTATGATTACTTCAAACTCATAAAAAAGAGTAAGGAGAGAATTTGTTGTTTATCTCCAATCATTTTTAATAATTTTCTCCTAAATTTAAAAGGGGCGACCTCGGTCTTTCCTCAATCCTCTCATTTCTCCTTCACGCTGTCAGGATCATGTGTGTGAGGACTTCACCTCGGCCTTCCAGCTAGTATCATGTGCTTTGTCCTCTTGATCAGTGTAGTACTAACTTGAGGGTTGCAAGAGGGTCGCTGGAGTCCCCAACCATGATCTCCACTAGCAGCTAAACCGCATGATCAAGTCATAGAGTTACATGCCATAAAACCAACCATCAAGAATCATATATCACAAGAATTGTACTTGGCAATCATTAAGAAAATTTACAGTTTGCAATAAAGAAATAAATTATGAGGGTATCTATCGATTTGTCTAATACGTATCCCAATATCTATGGTCATGCCCTCGTTACATTCGCTTCATCAAAGTAACTGCAGCTTCTGGGGGACACCCATACCTATTCTACTAAGCCATTGACTTCACTCAAATTTGACTTAAGTGATCACCAAATCTTCGGCACATGTAAACAACTGACTTATTCCAACATAAGTATTTGGTGGATGCAACATAGAGAGGTAATTAATGGGCATTTGTAAGATTACGAAAATCATAGTGTAGGTTAGAGTCAGTGTTTTAAATAGCAGGCTATAACATTTAGTGGAGAGGTCTGTTCAGCCGCTATATCGTCGTTGTATCACGCTATTTACTACAACTGTGTTGTAGCGGTAATATCCCGAGCTGCTATAGATCCGCTATAGCACACTATTTAAAACACTGGTTAGAATAGAACATGATATGCTATGCTCAAGTTGCTACTCATTAAGTGAAGTAATTAAGTAAACATGTAAGCATATGAACAACTCAAGTACAAGTTATAACTTACACTCACTACTCTGAAACTAGAAGTAAGAACAATAGAGATATCATCTAATGATATTTATGTCTTTGAAAGGTCCTAAATGGCTAGAGGGGGCGAATAGCCTAATAAAATTTCTACAAAACCACTAGAGCAGCTAATTAGTCAATTAGAAAGCGAAGCTTTTTGTTCTAGCTCTATAAAGGGTTGCAAGCCACCTATCTCAACAATTCTAGTTAATTAATGTCTCTAGATCAATCAATGGCTAAGTCACTACTCACTAAAAGCTCTCAAACATGCTACACTAAAGAGCTTCACTAAATGAGCTACTCAACTAACAAGCAAGCTCTCAAACTAGCTACAATAAAGAACTTGCTACACAACTATATATCAATGTAAATACAAGAGAGTGAGTAGGGTGATTATACCGCCGTGTGAGAAGAGAGATGAACCAATCACAATATGAATACCAAGTGAATCACCGGGAGAATTCCAATCACAATAGACACAAGATTTTTCTCCCGATGTTCACGTGTTTGCCAGCACGCTAGTCCCCATTGTGTCGACCAACACTTGGTGGTTCGGTGGCTAATAAGTATTTCACAAACCTAGCCCAACAAATGGACACCGCAAGAACCTACCCACAAGTGAGGTAACTCAATGACATGAGCAATTTACTAGAGTGGTATTGGTGTTTCGAGTTACCACCAACTGAGTAAATTTCTAATATTACGCGTTTGGCTCGGATGGTGTGCTTAGAGGACATGAGGTTTATACTAGGTTCGGGTAGAAAGTCCCTACGTCTAGTTCATTGCTGCTGCTCATGTTACTAGCACTGTAAGTTTGTAGTAGGGGATACAAATGGGTGAGAGAGGAAAAGGATCCCAAGTCTCTGGTGGAAAGAGTGAACGGGTGCTGAGAGCTCGATCAGTTGCTCAGCCGTGTGTTCGTGTCATGTTCTTGTGTGTTTATCTCATGTTCTGATAGGTTCAGGGTGATTCGATCGGTCCTTTATGGTTTGATCCCCTCCATGGGACGTCCTGCCTTCCCTTTTATAGGTCAAGGGAAAGCATGGGTTACAACAAAGGAAAAGAGAACAATGAGAGAGAGAGAAGAAGTCCTTTAGGATTGCTGGGTCCTTCTTATCCTTCATGCGGGTCCCGCTGACCCTATAGATGTTAATAGGGATAGCTCCATGTCATGGCCGTGTCTGTTATTGGCACCATGCATAGGCATCGTCTACCGGTCATGGCATTCCATTCTGTCACAGCGAACGTCGTCGTGAGCTGATGTGCCTGTCAGCGTTCGTACGGGGGTTAGGTAGAACAACACCAGTACGCCCGACGCTGTTCTTGATGTGAATCCTCAGTATGGCCCGTCATGGCCATGGGTTACATCGGGGCATGTCGGTCTCTTCCTTGGTGTTAGAGTTTTGACCCAGGCCCATACGTTTGGACCTAGGGTGGTTGGTGGTGGTATGGGTCCCCATCAGGTGAGGCAGAGCCCATGGCCTTAGGGGTCGAGCGAGGCCGAGCACAAACCCAAGGGTCAGGTGAGGCAGAGCCCATGACCTCGAGGTTGGGCGAGGTGGAGTCCAGTGGCCTCAGGGTCAGGAGAGGCAAAGCCTGCCCCCTAGACGTCGGGTGAGGCGGAGCACAAACCCCAAGGTCAAGCAAGGCAGAGCCCATGGCCTCGGGGTCAGGCGAGGCAGAGCCCACCCCCTAGAGGTCAGGCGAGGCATAGCACAAACCCAAGGGTCGGGCGAGGTGGAGCCTGTGGCCTTGGGGTCATGTGGAGCTATAGTCGCACTCATGACTGCTCGGATGAATCAATGTTGATGGTCATTAGCTCCTTCTCTTTGGGTACCCTAGTATTGGTCCTCGACAGTAGCCCCCTGAGCTTGTAGAGGAGTAGAATACACCTTTGGAGGCTTTTCTGAATGGGAGGACTCTGAGGTCCTTGGCCTTTTCTTGTCGCCCACTGGTGTGTCCTAGGGATGGTGATTCCCTTTCATCATGATCGGGCCTCTTGAGGGTATAGCCATGAGATTTGGTGGGTCAGAAAAAGTCTTTCTTGATTTTGACCCCTATGGGGGTCTGTCGTTCTACGACCATGTGTTCGGTCTCCTTACGAGTCCAACTTTCCTCAAGCCCCTACATGTAGTAGGGGTCTGGTCAAGGGTCGACTTGTCTTCGTGATCATCTTCCCTTAAGCATTTTTTGATAAAATGGAGCAGCCAAGCCATGCTATGATTTTCCTCTATGGACGAGCCATGGTGCTCGGTGAGTTGTTAACGGGCTAGTCCGAGTGGGGCCCTGGCATCCCGTTCATGGGGGTCTAGCTTGGGTCAGCTGGTGACCTTCTCTAGATTCTCAATGGTCAATCCATATAGTTCTTAGGTCCGTACTGATCGGTCCCGAGGGCTCTCTGCCTTTCTTCAAGGAAAAACTATGGATCGTATCCAGTCCGAGGCTCGAACATGGGCCGGGACACCCATATCCCTCATGCACCTAGTTATTGGCCACTAGCGAGCCATCCCTTTCCACCCCACACTCTAAAAGTGCCCGAAGCAGTTATCGAACCCCTCGGTGGGACAACCTTCGAACTCCTAGGCTTAGACGGGCCGTATGAGCAGTTTTCAGCTTCATATCCCTCTTACCTATGATGGGTCATGGCCCGCTCGGGGAGGTGAAATGTCCAGTGAGTTTTCTGAGGGGACAACCATAGGTTGCATGCGCATGCCCTATGATGAGTCATGGTGATAGGTCATGGTAGGCGCGGAGATCTAGGTGGACGGTAGGGGTGCGTCGGCATCCAACTTCGGAACTAATCGGGTCGACTGAGTACCCGTCCATAAGGCTCTCGATGTCCAACAAGGGGTGGCACTCATAGTGGTTCTACCTCAAGAATGACGTCGCCGCCCCTCTACTAGAGTTCATCGGGCGCCTGATTGAAGAGGCCCTAGAGTAGTGGAGGAAGTGGGGCATCCTAGAGAAGGACAAGAAGAAGATCCAAGACCACATCGCCGCCATCCACATCCTGAAGGAGAATGACCTAAAGGGGTTAGGAGTCATCAGGGCTTACCACGCGAGGAGGGTGGTGCCGTTGATGACGCGCGCACTCCCGCTATACGCTGATGGCGCTCGAGGCATCATTCGACTGGAACCGCGCTCGCTAAGGGAACGCTCCCCAACTCCAAGATCATGCAATGCATCAAGGAGGTGATGGAGCCTTTGTGGGAGGACATGGGTGCCGCTGTGGTAGAACCCCCTAAATTATAGGGCCCACATGCACCTATCACTATCCAATGACCTCTAACGACTATGCATATGTTCCCGTTAACTTAAGAAGACTATCGGGTGTCCTCAGGAGAACCCTGAATCATCCACGATTTTCCAAGCAGGATCCATTATAGAGTCATTACAGTATTACAATAGTTTATTCATTAATATACATTTGAGTAAAATAGTGGAAGTCTTACAGTAACTTAGTTTACAAAATAGTTGTTTCAAACCTTACAAACTAAGTATGATTATTATTACAAACCATCGTAGGGGAGTGGCATTAGTAACATAAACATAACACACAAAGAAAGTGCCCTGTCCAAGGACCACATATTTACTTGTCATCATCGATTTGAACAACAGTCATGTAGCACTGGTCCAAAGCAGACCTGCTCATGAGTCTCACCTGCAACAAGGGTTAACGAACCCTGAGTACAAAAGTACTCAACAAGACTTAACCAAAATAAAAACTGATAAGACTCAGGAATGCAGGCTCAGGGATTCAAGGTAAGGCTTTAGCAATAAACAAGGTTCTTTTGCATAAAAGCTCTTTAAAAAGATTTTTTCTTTCAACATAGAACCCTCATCATGATCAGATATGAATTTGCCATGATCCGTATTGAGATCATGAACTTCATATCGAACCCTTTCTCAAATCTTCCTCAAGTTTCATTTATTAACTATGATGATGAATAGTGAGTTGAGTCTCCATAACCGAGGAGCAACGATGATTCAAACTGATTATAACCCAGCTGGGGATTCTCAACCATACAACATATGCAGGTCCCCGACCTACATATACCAACCCACCCTCAGATCCTCTAAAACAAGAATGGGTCCGCGCCACCCGAGAGCATAGTACTCCACCAATCTAGCCCATTGCCACATGGGTACATGCTACTCCCGCCATCTCTCCACTCCTAGTGCGTGAGTAGCCATTCTCATAATAGAATAGCCGAGTTAAGGCTTACCGGAGCATGTGGCCAGTACTACAAAGTCTTAGCTCAAGCAATTCAACAACGGACGGTTCTTAATCGACACAGGCGGAAAGAACCCGCTCACAAGACATCCATGTCTTGTGGCTCTCATACACCGAGTCCGCCCGGTCTAGATTTATTACTCCACATGCTCATATCTCATGACAACATAAATAACCAGTCGTATCCAAGAAACCATTTATATCTCACAGGTGACCGGTAATCACCCGGCTTTTATCGTTCTAAGCATGGCTAAGCATAATTAAGCATTCTCAGATTGAAACGGGTAACAAGGTTGATATGGAAAAACAAGGTTGGTAATGCACCAATTAGGTTTCCACTCAACTCCTAATCACTTAATGCAGTATTTGAAAGCAAAAGCGATATAAATTTGTAAAACACAAGGTAGGTTTAAATGCATCTAGGGCTTGCCTTGATTGTCGAAAAAGTCAAGTTCCGGGGATGTTCCACATAGATCAAACCCGACCTCAATAGGTGGATTAACTTCCTCAACAACTTGGTTAACTACCATGTTCTCACTTTCGTTCACTACACGTAGTAACAATGCCATGTTTAATATGATGCACGATATAAACCATGATGCTTGATGATAGATGAAAAAGTTAATAACTTGAATACAACTTTCCTTCGTGGTATAGTTGCAAACCTACAACTAACTAAACCTTTTCATAAACTCAAACACTTACTTTAAGCACCAAGGATCATTATATGCTAAGGACCCAAGGTCATCACCCAATCCAAAAATTCAAACAAAACCTAAGTCATTAGGGTTTACTATTTGTTTTTATTAATTAATAACTAATTAATAATTATGAAATAAATCAACTTTCTCCAAATGAGCTCAAAATTTTGACCCAGGCCCATATGTTTGGACCTGGAGTGGTTGGCGGTGGTATGGGTCCCCATCGGGCGAGGCAAAGCCCGTGGCCTTGGGGTCAGGTGAGGCGGAGCACAAATCTAAGGGTCAGGTGAGGTAGAGCCCACCCCTAGAGGTCGAGCGAGGCAGAGCACAAACCCCAGTGTCGGGCGAGGCGGAGCCTGCAGCCTTCGGGTAGGGCAAGGCGGAGCCCACCCCTAGAGGTCGGGCGAGGCGAAGCACAAACCCAAGGGTTGAGCGAGGCTAAGCCTATGGCCTTAGGGTTGGGTGGAGCTATAGTCACACTCTTGACTGCTCGGATGAATCAATGTTGATGGTCATTAGCTCCTCCTCTTCGGGTACCCAAGTATTGCTCCCCGACAAGTGGCTTTTGGCACTTCGCCGAGGAATAAGCCCAAGAACCCCTCACAAATATATCCTTGATTGGGGGCAGACACAATCACCAAATCCCCTCACCAATCAACAAATCACCAACCATCTAGGTGACGATAATCACCAAGAGTAATAAGTAATCCACAATCACAAGAATCACCTAGTGCAACCAAGTATGATCTCAAATGCACACATTAGGGTTTCCCTAACCTCTCATGAATGAGCACCAAGGTTGTAGAAGGAGAGGAGAGGGAGGAGATGCTCTTAAAGCTCTCAAAATCAACACTAGAACTCGATCTCTCACTAGAATGGAGCATAAATCCTTGGGAGTGAGAGAGTTGAGAGAGGAGAGAGCTTGTTCTTCCTTAAGGGTTTAAAATGAGCAAGTGGGGAAGAAGAATGAGCAAGAGATGGGAAGAAAGGGGGCTTTTCCACCCCTCAATCCCCTCAGCCCACGCACATGACCAATGGGGCGAAGTAGATCTGAGCTCAACTAGAAATTCCACCTCGGGCCAGAAAAATTTCCAGGCAAATGCGCTTTTGACCGTTGGTGTGGGAGGACTCCCGCACTGGAAATTCCAGCTTGGGTGCAATGATTTTCTAGTTAAATAAGTGCAACAACCAGTGGGGGTCTGCCTAAAAAATCAGCATAGCTGAGCGAGAAATTCCAGACGCAACCCTCTTTTCTTCTCCAAATTCACCCTTTTCAAGTGCTAACTTTTCCCAAGAGTACCAAAACACTTTGGCACTAAAGTTATCATTACTCAACCATATTTTCTAGGTTTTTTATGCATCTCACCACGTACGTCACTAAGTGCAATGTATATGCAAATGAGACTCACACTTAGTGGCAGTAGATAACCATTGCAATTAAAAATTTCCCCTCTTTATAGTACGGTTATCTATTCTGAACCCGATCATGCACACTATTGTGTCTTGATGGGCAAAACAAAATGGCCTTAGGTTTTATACCTTTGCCTTAAGCCCATTTTGTTTTCCCCTTCTTTTCCAAGTTGGAGCATCATCACCATCTCCATCACCATGAGTGTCATCTAGATCCACCTTGGTGTGAACCATCCTTACTTCAATCACAACACTTAGAGAGAAGGTTAATCCACAATGGTTTAATCAATTAGTCAAAACCAAACAAGGCTTTCAGTCTTCGAAAAGAACTCTGCATAGGTGTACAATTGTACCCACATGGATATTAAGGATGAACCTCCACATCTATCTCGTATAATGGTTGCCTCAAGGTTCCTACCTTTCTCCAATGTGGCCGACTAGCCCATGAAAGGTACGACGATGAGCTGAGGTATGTCAGGGACCAATACTAGGGTACCCGAAGAGGAGCTAATGACCATCAACATTGATTCATCTGAGCAATCAAGAGCACGACTACAGCTCCACCCAACCCCAAGGCCGCAGGCTCTGCCTCGCTCGACCCTTGGGTTTGTGCTCTACCTCGCCCGACCTCTAGGGACGGGCTCCACCTCGCCTGACCCAAAGGCCACGGGCTCCACCTCGACCGACCCTAGGGTTTGTGCTCCGCCTCGCTCAACCTCTGGGGGTGGGCTCCACCTCGCACGACCCTTGGGTTTGTGCTCCACCTCGCCCGACGGGGACCCATACCACCGCCAACCACTCCAGGTCCAAACGTATGGGCCTGGGTCAAAACTCTAACATCAAGGAAGAGACTAGCATGCCCTGATGTAACATGTGGCCATGATGGACCATACCTGAGGATTCACATCAAGAACTGTGTTGGGCATACCGGTGCTATTCTGCCTAACCACTGAACGAACGCTGACAGGCGCGTCAGCTCACCACGACGTCTGCTGTGATGGAATGGAATGCCATGACTGACAGATGATGCCTACGTATGGTGCTAGTAATGGATAGGGCTGCTATGTGGAGCTATCCCTATTGACATCTACAGGGTCGATGGGACCCACATGAAGGATAAGAAGGACCCGATGATCCTAAAAGACTTCTCTCTCTATCATTTTTCTCTTTTCCTCTGCTGTAACCCATGCTTTCCCTTGGCCTATAAAAGGGAAAGCAGAGCATCCCATGGAGGGGATCGACCCATCAAGGACCAATCCAATCACCCCGAACCGATCAGAACACGAGATAAACACACTAGAACACGACACGAACACATGGCTGAGCTACAATCGAGCTCTCAGCACCTGTTCACTCTTTCCACTAGAGACTTGGGATCCTTTCCCTCTCTCGCCCGTTTGTACCCCCTACTACAAACTTGCAGTGCTAGTAACATGAGCAGTAGCAACAAACTGTATGTAGGGACTTTTTTCCCGAACCAGTATAAACCTCATGTCCTCTAAGCACACCATCCGAGCCAGACACGCAATATTAGAAATTTACTCATCGGTGGTAACTCGAAACACCGATAGTTGGCACGCTAGGTAGGGGCCTTTTGCGCATCTCGATGTCCACTTTAGGTCTTGGATGGCCAGTCATAGTGTTAGCTGGGTCCTAGGGGCGCACGTGTGCTTTGGGGACCTAGACTTCATTGTCACAACAGAGGGAGAGTTGGCACAGGCTCCCACCGATGCCAACCTCTCCACTCCGCCAGCCTCGATGTGATCGCCAAAGCGCTTGAGGAGTTGTAGCTTCATGCACTAGAGGCTCATGCCTCCAGAGCGACCAACTCCTTGGCTTTGACTATAGGAGGTTAGAGCACCAGCTCAGTGCCTTCCTAGGACCCCGACAGTCCTAGGAGGACCTATGCCACCTCACCTTCTTGTTCACCAATGTCATGGCGCACCTTGCTAGAGGAGAGCCGCTCTCTCTAGAATACCTCATCTAGAGCGCCCTGACAGCACTCCCGTCTGGTCTCTGCAATGCTGCAGAGACCGTTGGCCACCTTGTGGTGCAACACACTCCTCCATCCCCCACGAACGATGAGTTTGTGGGGATGACTGAATATGTCACAGAATCTTTCCATGACCTCCTCGTAGGAGAATCAAAGTCGCCCTTCAGCTCTGACTCCAGCAGGGGGAGCCATCATTCCGCTCATGAATGTTTCATGGTAGGTACCCTCGAGGGACATGTCGAAAGCATCCATGAGGGAGAGGCTACCCCAACAAACAACTTTGATGATGAGGTCAAGAGGGATGTAGGGCCCCACCTCGCCTGTGGGTAGAGCAGCTGAATGCCCGGCACCAAGAGCTCAAGGAAGCATGACTCTAGCTTGAGTAGGAATAAGCAGAGCTCGAGTGAGAGATCGAGCACCATAGAGATGGTGGGCATGTGCGCACCATGGCCCACAATGTGAACCAGAGGATCATCTATGATGATGAAGCCCTCCCACACTTCACCTGGGCGAGCCAGAACATCGCTGCTACGATAGCCTTGCTCTAGGGGCTTCTAGGGCCCATGACGCTAGAGGATCATTAGGCCCATCATGAGATTCACATGCTACTCGAGCGTGCGGTGGCATAGCAGGCCAAGAGCTCATTGTCCCAATGATGCGAGCTCGACGCCAACCAGCGCACGCCCTCAGAACGACCCAATAAGGACGTGTCAGTCCACCAGGCGCCTTAAGGAAGTAGGCCACACATCGTGGTCCTAGTGCATGAGCACCTCGACCGCCACTATGATACACATGACATCCTTGATGCCCATAGGCATGCCCATAGTGATGCAAGGGAGGGGCTAGCCACGGATACCACCCTTGTCGTGGCGAATGCTACGATAGTGGCAAGGACTGAAGCCCGAGCCCCAACTTGCTGGGTCCTCAGGCCTTGGACCGACACATCCTCAACATCGTCTTCCCACCACGGTACCAACCATCAACCAACATTCTAAAATACTCTGGAGAAACGAACCTTGGACAGTGGCTCAAGGATTATCGGTTTGCTTGCCAAGCCTATGGAGTAGATAATGATGATTTCATTATCCGCAACCTTCCATTGTTCCTGGATGATTCAGCGTGAACATGGTTGGAACACCTTCTGCCCAACAGAATCCAAAGTTGGGCAGACCTAAAAGAGATATTCATGGAAAACTTCCAGGGCATAAACACACATCCTAGGAACCCATGGGATCTCAAAAACTGCCGATAGAAGACTAGAGAAACCCTTTGTGGGTACATTCGGTGCTTCTCCCAGCAGTCCAATGAGCTACCCAACATCGCCGATGTCGACATCATAGGAGCTTTCCTATCTAGGACCACCTATGAGTTCCTGGTCCATAAGCTAGGACATAAGGGCACTTGAACAACCAAGGAGCTCCTTGACATCGCCACCAGCCATGCCTCGGGTGAGGAGGCGGTCGGAGCGATCTTCAACCGCCTCAAGGGCAAGGCAAAGCAGGGCGAGGATGCCGATGAAGGCGCATCTAACAATACTAGTAAGAAGAAGAACAAGCAACGCCGTGAGGGCTCACTCGTGGCCACTATCGATGGCAAGGGGGGTCAAAAGCCCACCGAGGGTACCCTAAAAAACTTCAAGAAGCTACTCGAAGGGCCATGCCCAAACCATGCCTTCCCTGTCAAGCATCTATATAAGGACCATGACCTTATGAAGTGGTTCTTGTTCGAAGACCATGCCTTCCACAACCTCAATAAGAGGGAGCATAGGGCGGACCCCAAGCTAGCCACAGACGATGCCAAGGGGAAGGATGGTGGCTTTTCGACACTAGATGGCTGCCTCATGATCTTTGGAGGGTCGGCGGCCTATGACTCCAAGTGCCAGTAGAAGCTTGCACGTCATGAGGTCTATACGGACAAACCAGCCATGCCTTCCTTCCTCTAATGGTCGGTGTCCGCCATAACCTTTGATCGGACCAACCACCCAGAAAGCATCCCATAGCCGGGATGATATTTGCTCATGGTCAACCCGATCATCGGCATGAAGCAGCTCACCAAGGTACTGATGGATGGAGGCAACAACCTCAACATCATGTATGCTAAAACGCTCAATGCCATGGGCATCGATTGAGCGCATGTTTGGCCAACCTTCGGGGATCCATCCAATTATAGGATGGAGCTCCTTACCTTCAAGGTGGTCAGGTTCCATGGAACCTACCATGCCATCCTGGGACATCCATGCTACGTGAAGTTCATGGCCATCTCCAACTACACCTATCAAAAACTAAAGATGTCGAGTCCATGCGGGGTCATCACCATTGGTAACTCCTTCCAGCACGCCTATGAGTGCGAGGATGAGTGCTACGAGCACGCCATGGTAATTGTCACCTCCAAAGAGCTCGCGGCCATCAGAAAGGACATCGCCATAGAAGCACCTGACCCCAAGTGGTCACTCGAGTTAGTTGAACCTATAGAGGGCTCCAAGGAGGTCCTCATAGACCCCAGCGGCTCCAAGGGCAAAGTGCTGCGCATTGGCACCATGCTTTCCTCTAAATAGGAAAGCACGCTCATTGACTTCCTCTGTGCCAATAGAGACATCTTTGCGTGAAAACCCGTGGACATGCTAGACATTCTAAGAGAAGTCACCGAGTATGGCTTGAAGATCAGGCCAAGCTCTAAGCGGGTGAAGTAGCGCCTGTGTTGCTTTGATGAGGAGAAATGCAGGGTGATCAGCAAGGAGATTGCGATGCTTTTTGTGGCTAGGTTCATCAAGGAAGTATACCACCCTGAGTGGTTAGCCAATCCCATTCTTGTACAAAAAAGGAGTGGGAAATGGAGAATATGTGTTGACTATACGGGTATCAACAAAGCATGTCCAAAGGATCCATTTTCTTTGCCACGCATAGACCAAGTAGTCGACTCAAACTCAGGGTGTGAAACCCTTTGCTTCCTTGATTCGTACTATGGGTACCATCAAATCGCGATGAAAGAGTCCAACCAGCTCATGACATCTTTCATCACCCCATTTAGATCATTCTGCTATGTCATAATGTTGTTAGGTCTGAAAAACATGGGGGCTATGTACCAGCATTGCATGCTCAAGTGTTTTAGGGACATCATCGGGTGAACCGTTGAGGCCTACATGGATGACATTGTGGTCAAATCCAAATGGGCTGACTAGGTCATAGCTGACCTAGAACAGACCTTCATGAAACTCCAAGCAAACGGCATCAAGCTCAATCCCAAGAAGTGTGTTTTTGGGGTCCCAAGGGGTATGCTATTAGGTTTTATCATTTTTGAGCATGGCATCGAAGCCAACCCAGAGAAGATCTTGGACATCATGAGGATGGGCCTGATTCAGAACATAAAGGGGGGTAAAGTGAGTTATAGGGTGCCTCACCACGCTCAGCCGCTTTATCTCATGCCTCGACGAATGAGGTCACCCCCTCTATTGGCTCCTAAAGAAGGATGACCATTTTGAATGGATGTCCAAGGCCTAGAAGGTACTTGACACGGTCAAGCAGCTTCTGACGAAGGCCCCAATCCTGGTCCCCCCGACCGATGGGGAACCGCTTCTGCTCTACATCGCAATGACCACGCAAGTGGTTAGCACCGTCCTGGTGGTAGAGCAAGAGGAAGAGGGACATGCCCTCAAAGTGCAGTGCCCCATATACTACATAAGCAAGGTCTTGTCCAATTCCAAGACCCGCTACCCCCAAATCCAGAAGCTCATGTACGCTATCCTCATCACCAAAAGGAAGTTGTGTCACTACTTCGAGTCACATCCAGTGACGGTCCTAATGTCCTTCCCTCTCGGTGAGGTCATCCAAAACAGGGATGCCATGGGAAGAATCTTAAAGTGGGCATTCGAGCTAATGGGTCAAGGCATTTCATTGTAGAGTGGACCAAGGTCCAAATGCCGCTAGCAGTCATCGACTAGGAGTACTAGATGATGTACTTTGATGGATCACTGATGAAGAAAGGCACTGGTGTGGGGCTAGTCTTTGTTTTGCCCCTTGGGGTACGCATGAGATACATGGTTCGCATCTATTTCCCCTCGTCCAACAATGTGGCCAAATATGAGGTGCTCATCAACGGCCTGCGCATCACCATTGAGTTGGGTATCCAACGGCTTAACGTCCGGGGCGACTCTAAGCTGGTCATCGACCAAGTGATGAAGGAATCAAGCTGTGATAATGCCAAGATGGTTGTGTATTACCAAGAAGTCCTCCAGCTAGAGGACAAGTTGGATGGTCTCAAGCTTAATCACATCCCGAGGCGTCTCAATGAGGCAGCTGACACGCTGGCAAAAGTGGTGTCCGGCCGAGAGCCGATGTCGATAGGCATCATCGCCAGCGATCAGTACAAACCCTTGGTCTGCTATGAGGAGCTGAAACAAGCTGGTGATGGGCTGCTTGCCCTAGGCTTAGGGGCTAACCAGCCATTGGCTCCATCTGACCCTAAAGTCATAGAGCTTGACAAGGATCCAACAATAGAGCCCAACCCTCTGGCTGACTAGAGGATGCCTTACCTCAACTACCTCCTATGCAAGGTGCTACCGATGGACAAAACGGAGGCTCGGCGGCTCTCATGTCATGCCAAGTCCTTTGCCATTATTGATGGCGAGCTCTACAAGCAAAGCCACACCGGGGTCCTGCAACGCTGCTTCCCCATCAAACAAGGGAAGCAGTTGATGAGTGATATCCATGGTGGGGTCTGTGGTCACCATGCCACGCCTAGAACCCTGGTTGGAAACGCGTTTCGACAATGCTTCTACTAGTCAACCGTGGTAGCCAATGTTGAACATATTGTGCACACCTACAAAGGGTGTCAATACTATGCTCGGTAGACCCACCTGCCGGCCCAAGCACTCCAGATGATCCCCATCACATGGCCGTTCACGGTCTAGGGGCTCGATCTTGTCGGACCTCTCAAGATGGTGCCTGGGGGCTATACGCACTTGCTTGTCACTATAGACAAGTTTACAAAGTGGGTAGAGGCTCGATCGATCTCCGCGATCAAGTTTGAGCAAGCCGTGTTGTTCTTCCTTGACATCGTCCATCGCTTTAGAGTCCTGAACTCCGTTATCACGGATAATGGCATGCAGTTCACCAGAAAGAAGTTGCTCCGATTCTGTGATGAAAACTAGATCTGCATCGATTGAGCCACCATGGCGCACCCCCACACGAACGGGCAGGTCAAGCGCACGAACGACATGGTCCTACAAGGCCTCAAGCCTAGGATCTTCAACCTATTGAACAAGTTTGGTGGATGATGGGTTGTGGAACTTCCCACGGTGCTCTAGAGCCTGAGGATGACCCCCAGCTGGGCCACCGACTACATGCCATTCTTCATGGTCTACGGTTCCGAGGCTATCCTCCCGACCAACCTCGACTATGGAGCACCAAGGGTTAGGGCGTACGATGAACAGGGAGCCGAGACGTCCCTCAAGGATGCCATGGACCAGCTAGATGAAGCGCATGATGTTGCCCTCCTCCACTCAGGTAGGTACCAGCAAGCGTTACGCCGGTACCACAGCCGTTGAGTGCGGGGTCAGGCCTTCAACGTCGGGGACCTAGTACTCTGCCTTGTCTAGAGTAGCAAGAACCGCCACAAGCTGTCTCCACCATAGGAGGGACCATACGTCATTGTGGAGGTGCTCCAACCAGGTACCTACAAGCTCAAGACCATTGATGGCGAAGTCTTTGTCAATGCCTAGAATATCAAGTAGCTACGTCGCTTTTACCCTTAATATACGCACACTTTCTCTTATCAGTTTTGCTATCGACTCCCCAATCTTTAGTGACACCCGACCCCGGCAACGGTAAGGGGTCGGGCCTCACTTAGGGGTTAATAAGAGCATATCTATCTGGTAGACATTCTCTATGTCCGACCCTCTCACATTGAGACCTAGAAACAAGGGTTGTGGAAACAAACGCTGAGTAAAACTGGTCAGACTGCAAGAAACCTACGCCCCAGCGTGTGGCAGAACCACCCGAAATAGCGTACTTATGGAGGCGCTCGTCTTCCACCAGACACTAAGCACCCCGAAAGCCACTACCACGAGTGGTATCTGTCGGACACACCCAGAGGGAGAGCCCGAAAGATCCACATTTTTCCCCAAGGATCCAATAATGAAAATGAGTTACAACACAAGTCCATCTCATACATTAGAGTTTCTGAAAAGTACGTTATTACAATACCAAATACAGAGTTTGGAATGATAAACAGCGGAATATTAAAAGATAACATCTAGCGATAAGGTAATGAGGATTTCGTCTGAGCCCACCAGAAGAATCCTCCACACAAGGTACTCCTTAAGCATTACCTGCAATAGGGGTAAATAAACCCTGAGTACACAATGTACTCGCAAGACTTATCTGATAGTGGGAAATACTTTCCCGACTCCAAGGAATATGCTAGGCTTTATGGTTGCTGGTTTTCTTTTAGCCAAAAGCAGCACTAATAGTGAGTCCTTATTGATATATTATCCTTATCAGCCGTATTAAGTTTTTATCTAGTCAATCTATATAAGCACCTATGCTATTTTCAAGCAAGAGTTGAGCAATCGATACTGTTTCTTCTCCTTTTCCACTTCCAGTTCTTACTACGGTGCTAAACCGCAGACAAGCCATACCGGATAACCCGGTGATTCGCGAATCAATGTGCCCAGCTGGGTGCCCCGAAGACACACGCCCCGCTTGTACCCCAAGCACAAGCAGGACTAACCCACCAGTACCAAATCCACATCCCTGTCCGGTCACCATTTTTCCTTTCCATTATTTCATCATGATATCATAGTGTAATCACCTATTTGCGAGTAACGGCAGGTTACTCATGCTACCGACATCCTGAGCATAGCAGCTACTCGACCTGCACTAGTAGGACTCATGGTGGATATATCTATGCATATAGTTTCCATAAAATGCCTGTAACGTAAATGCATATCATATAAATATATTCAGTGATCATTTAAAAATAGGGGTTATGCACCGGGGCTTGCCTTGGGCAGGTGCTGAGTCAGCAAAGTCAGTACCAACAGGCTCCTGGTCTCCTTCCTGCGTGAAAAGCTCCTCCTCATACTCCTCGATCACCTCGTCGTACTCCGGATCACCGACGGGTACGAAGTCTACCTGTTCGTGATCTACATGAAATGACGATGCAATGATTACACTATGGCAACAAAAATTCTCAATGCAAAAGTACCTCTATTACATTACTAAGCGAGGTCTTCCTACTAAAGTCTAAGTTATATACCAGTACTACTAACAAGTATGACCATGTCCTATATTCTTACAATGTCTACGGATATTCATACTCCTAATGTCAGTTTATGATAAAGCAAGGATAACAACTACGTCCTCCAACGACTCGTTCTATGATTATCATCAGTATAGCAAGTATATAAATGCCTAAGGAACCTACGGTAACGATTTCAAAGCTAAAGTTATTGTCGGTTTACCACAACAAATCTTGCACTTAAAGATCGATATACCGCTAAGCCCTCTACTTCAAGCTTTATGGGCCTACCATCCTAACCACTAATGGGGAACCAAGTGTACTAATAGGTAGTCGATATTTTTGTGAACCTAACAAACTTTGTTTCGCTATTTTTGGACAATCATGCAATTTACTACTAATTATTGAAGTTCAGTTCATAACCTAAATAGATAAACAATTTCTAATACCATGAAATGGAGAAAACGAAACCTCCCTGGCCGGCCCACGACGCGCAGCCCGACCCAACTCGCCATCCCGCCCGCGCGCGACAGCAGCCAGGCGCGCGGCCCAGATGGCCAACGGCCCGCGAAGGGGAAAGCCTGCTCGTGCAGTAAAAATTGCACGAACACCCCTGACGAAGTCAGCATTTACTACGAGCTCTACGGTACTGTTTCTCTACTCTACCGTTTTACACCAGCACCCTCCCACTTCCTCTTCTTCACCGCGAGGAGGTCCCTAGCCCCCCCCAGGGCGCGCATCGACGTGACGGCACGGCACCGGGCGACCACGCCGGCCTCACCTGAACCCCTACAGCCTACCTAAGGGGTCGATGGGTACCTGGATAGCATGTAGAAGCTACTGGAGGCGACACGACGAGCAGAGATGCAGGCACAACCTCCCTCCCCGGCGATGGCTCCTGACTTGCAAGAGCGAGCACGTTCCCGTGAGCAACATCGAAGGCGAGACCAGCGCATGAGCTAGCGAGCACCAGGGAGCACTCACCGACACCCCTGCGTTGATGGTTAGGTTGGAGGCGGTCTGAGCAAAGCTGGCCACGTGAGCTCGCGGTGGTGCGGTGATGACCGACGGGGGCACTACCGTGGCGGTGGGGCTGGCCTGCTGCGATGCTAGGACTGAGGTGTGCGGGGTGCTCAGGAGGACATGGCGAGTCTATGGGTGCACTGAATCGCCACGAGGTGCACTGCAGGACTGGCTCGCCGCTGGAGGGCGTCGGCACAGCCTTATGGACCCGGTGGCACGGTAGTCCAAAATTGAAGCACAGTGAGTCAAGAATGGCAGCGCGGTGGGGTAGGCTAGACGACCGGCTGTCTAATGGAGCTGCAAGCAAAGCCAATAGGAAAGCGGTGCACCCACTATGGCGAATTGGAAGAAAAGGTCGCGACGGCAAGGAGACAACGTATACAGAGGAGGTCCCGTCATGGTATGGCTCACCAGCAACGTCAACGCTCGGTACTGACCTGCCTGGCCATGGGGAACCTTAGGGTGTGCTCCCGACAGCCGCTCGCACGGCCGTAGTAGCAACCGATGAAACGCGGCATGGCTCGTCTGTGGGTAGTACCCACCCACAGACACCGCAATGCGACATCGAGGAGATGGCGAAGCAGGCTGTAGACCAGCGCACAAGCAGCCAAGGGAGTCCAGGCGTGGTACCACGTAGCTGCTGGTGACGCGAACGCGAGACCCGGTGGTGACACGGCCACGGTGGCGTAGAGCAAGGCGCGGGCAGAGCACGGCCACGGTTCGGGCGCCACGCGTTGGTTGGCGAGGCGAGCAGCAGCGAGGCTAAGCGCGTAGGCGGGCAGCAGCAAGGCAGAGGGTCGAGACGCGCGGGGCGTGCGAGTGAACAGCGTCGTCAGCACAGCCGAGCGCGGCAGTGGCTCAGGCCTACGTGACACAGCGCGTTGGCAAACCGACCGTGGTGGTGACCACGCCCAGCGCCCAGCCAGGTGGTGTGCACGATTTTTAAAGCAGCTAGAAATTGCGTACGTCATGTCCCAAACGCTAAGCCAATTGCTCGATGCGACAAGGGGTACACCGAGCCATCACCCATAGTTGCGACATTTCGCTACTCCTTAAGACAATTGTTCCACAACTAATGCCAAAGGTGGCTTCGTCGACCACTTCAAAAACCACCGCGGAGGGCGTCGTTTAGAAAGGTTTCGCGTCGAAACCCCAAACCCGACCCCCAGGACGTACGCACTAGCCATCCATGTCATCGACCGTAACTTTTTATCATCATTCCCAAAACGTTTATAACATTTTGTGTTAACAAAATTTTGATTCAGTTAATAACCGCGTTATGTGACACGAAACATAACCTTGTTCTGTACGTTTCATAAAAATGTTTCCAAGCCCAACATGGATTATAAAGCCTATCATACACCAATGCACATAAATCAGATGCGTACGAATTATTTCAGCAAAACGTTACAATGTAACACCAGGGTGTTACAAATCTACCCCCCTAAAACAAAATCTCGACCCGAGATTTCATGTGCCTAGTGTGAGAAAAGGTATGGAGTACATTTTGCGCAAAACTAACTATCTGGCCCAGAGAGGAGATGGGGGTAATGCATTGTTAAGTAGTTCTCTTGCTCCCAGGTGGCCTCGTCCTCTGAATGGTTTTGCCATAGTACCTTGTAAAACTTTATCACCCTATTCCTAGTCACTCTCTCCTTCTCATCCAAGATTTTTATAGGATGTTCCACATAGGACAGATCAGGTTGGAGCGGAAGTCCTTCTATTTCCACAGATTCTTCAGGAACTCATAGGCATTTCTTCAGTTGCGAGACGTAAAATACATTGTGAACTGCCGAGAGAATTTCAGGGAGATGGAGACGATAAGCAATAGGACCACACTGCTGCAACACCTTGTATGGACCCACATACCGAGGGGCTAACTTGTCATGGACACCAAACCGATGTACTCCTCTCATAGGAGATACCTTGAGATACACAAAATCTCCAACTGCAAATTCTAAAGGCCTTCTTCGTTTGTCTGCGTAAGCCTTCTGTCGACTCTGAGCTGACTTCAAGTGTTCACGAATTATATTTACTTTCTCTCGAGCCTCCTTTATGAAATTAGGCCTGAAGTACCCATGGTCTCCTACTTCAACCCAGTTTAGTGGTGTCCTACACTTCTGTCCATATAAAGCTTCAAATGGTGCCATACGGATACTCTCCTGATAGCTGTTGTTATAAGAAAATTCGGCCAGCTTCAAACACTAATCCCACTTCTTAGGAAAAGAGATTGTACAAGCCCGCAGCATATCCTCGAGCACCTGGTTCACCCTCTTAGTTTGACCGTCTATCTATGGGTGGTATGCCGAGCTCCTGAGAAGGCGAGTACCCAAACACTCCTAGAGTTTCTCCCAGAAACGAGAGACGAAAACTGACCCTCTATCCGAGATGATGGTGAGAGGAACTCCATGTAGGGTCACAATCCGATCAAAGTATAACTCCGCATACTTCTTTGCATTGTATCTAGTGTCCACTAGAAGGAAGTGGGCAGACTTGGTGAGATGGTCCATGATGACCCAAATAGAATCAAAACCAGAGGAGGTGCGGGGTAAACCCACAATGAAATCCAGGGATATATCCTCCCATTTCCAAACAGGAATGGGCAAGGGCTGTAGATATCCCGGAGTACGCATATGATCTGCCTTGACTCTGCCACAAGTGTCACATTCCACAACAAACTGGGTGATATCTTGCTTCATATATGACCACCAGTACAGCCTGCGCAGATCATGATACATCTTGTTGCTACCAGGGTGGATAGACAGCTTGGAATGATGGCCTTCTTGCAAAATCTTCCTTTTTAGCTCTTCATTGGATGGAACTACCAGTCTATCCTTGTATCTTACGACTCCCTGCTCATCAATGCTAAAATGAGGTCCATGCCCTTCTGCTAGCAACTTCTTGATGTGAGGAATCTCTTCGTGATCTCCCTTCTATTCCTGAATAATTTGCTCCAGTAATTCTAAGGTTAATGTAATCTGAGCTAGCACCTCAGTGTGGTGGAGTGACAAGGGTATTTCCTCAACCTGATGCGACTTACAACTCAAAGCATCAGCCACCACATTGGCTTTTCCTGGATGATAGTGGACTTCCAAATCATAATCCTTGATCAACTCTAACCACCTCCTCTATCTCATGTTCAACTCAGACTGAGTGAAAATATACTTAAGGCTCTTGTGGTCAGTGAAGATGTGCACTTTGCTGCCCAACAAATAATGCCTCCAAATCTTCAGAGAGTGAACTACAATAGCTAGCTCTAAATCATGGGTAGGGTAGTTCACCTCGTGCTTCTTCAGTTAGCGCGAAGCATAAGCTATCACACGCCCCTCTTGCATAATCACACACCCCAAACCCGTCTTCGAGGCATCACAGTAAACATCAAAGGGCCTCTCAATATCAGGTTGAGCCAATACAGGAGCAGTGGTCAGAAAAGTCTTCAGGGACTGAAAAGCTTCTTCACAAGCTGGACTCCAAACAAACTTAGCTTCTTTCTGGAGCAGCTTAGTCATGGGCTGGGCTATCTTGGAGAAATTAGGGATGAAACGTCGATAGTATCCAGCTAGCCCAAGGAACTAACGGATCTGGTGTACAGACCTAGGAGACTTCCAATCTAATACATCTTGCACCTTGCTGGGATCTACAGAAACGCCTTCAGGTGTCAACACATGTCCCAAAAACTACACTCGATCTAACCAAAACTCGCACTTGCTGAACTTAGCATACAGCTGGTGCTCCCTTAGCCGAGTTAGTATTATCCGGAGGTGAGAGGCATGCTCTTCCTCATTCTTGGAATAAATTAAGATGTCATCAATGAAAACTACCACAAACTTATCCAGCTCTGGCATGAAAACTGAGTTCATTAGGTACATGAAGAAAGCCGGGGCATTGGTGAGACCGAAAGACATCACTAGGTACTCATACAACCCATACCTAGTAGAGAAAGCTGTCCTTAGTATATCCTATGGCCTGATCTTGATCTGATGGTAGCCCGATCGGAGATCTATCTTCGAGAACACCATGGCACCAGCTAACTGATCAAACAAAGTATCTATGCAGGGCAAGGGATACTTGTTCTTAACTGTTACCGCATTGAGAGGGCGGTAATCCACACACATCCGCAGAGTACCATCCTTCTTCTTCACGAAAATTGCAGGGCAACCCCAAGGTGAAGAACTTGGGCGGATGAAACCCTTGTCCATCAACTCCTCCAATTGCTTCTTCATTTCTACTAGTTCTCTTGGGGCCATGTGGTACAGACGTCTGGAGATAGGAGCAGTACCCGGCTCAAGCTCAATGGAGAATTCTACCTCACGGTACGGTGGCAATCCAGGAAGATCCTCGGGGAAAACATCTGGGAACTCACATACTGCTGGAATGGAGGTAAGATCAAGAACGGCTTCAGCATGGGCAGCAACAGGTAAGACCGGTTCTGAGGGTATGATGAGAGACATCCTATCCTCAGAAGACGGAAGCCGTAGCTCTACACTTCTTCTCTTCATATCCAATACTACCCCATACACCCGCAACCAGTTCATCCCAAGAATAACATCAATGCCTTGCCCAGGCATTATCATGAACTATAGATGGTACGTGTGGGTGGCTAATACCAAACTTACTGTATCCGTACGAGTATTGATAAACATCTGAGAACCCATAGTACGGATCTTATAGGCATATGGTATAGCCACAAGTGATAAATTGTGCTGCTCTACAAACCCCATGCTCATAAAGGAATGCGATGCACCAGAATCAAACAACACCAAAGCTGGATGGGATTCGATGGTAAACATACCAGCCATAACTGTCTCCTGTTGCACAACCTGCTGAGCATCTGTGAAGTGCACCTGACCGGATCTGCTGGGCACCTTCCTCTTGATGAAAGTCCTCTTAACCAGCCTGGAATTTGTAGACGGCTGAGACGGCTGAGCTGTCTGCTGCTGAGGACACTCCCTGGCATAGTGGCCCTCCTTGCCACACTTGAAACAAGCACCAGGCTTGTTCCCGAATCCCTGACGAGGTGGGACCTGCTGTCCCTGAGTCTGCTGGGGCTGCACCTATTGCTGAGGTGCCTTGTACTGAGTAGCAGAAGTATGTGATGTCTGCTGGGGTGACCGGAACGGAGGCCCGTCGGATGGTTGATAGGGCCCCTGCCTAACAATTTGCACCTTCTGAGTATGAGGGTGGCTGGAGGATCCTGCTGCCACCCTCCTCCGCTTCCAATCCACCTGAGATGCCCGCTGAAAACCCTCAAGAGCAATGACGGCGTTCATCAGAGCCCCAAAGGTCTAATAGTTCCCTAGGTATAGTTTCTCCTGAAGAGCAGGAGTGAGACCGCGAAAGAAGCGATCCTTCTTCTTGTCATCCATGTCCACCTGACTACCAGCATACTAAGCCAAGTGGTTAAACTGGGTCACATACTCCATTACCGTCCTGCTCCCCTGACGTAGCTCCATGAACTCGGTCACCTTCTGGTGGATAACACTAGCAGGTATGAAGAACTCGCGGAAGGCGGTGGAGAACTCCTGCCACGTTGCCGGGTGATCCGACAGCTCTGCGGCCTAGAAGGTCTCCCACCAGGCACCTGCGGACCCCAAAAGCTGATGGGACGCAAAGTGCACCTTCTGCTCGTTGGCCACTCCAAGCAGCCGAAACTTCTGCTCCAGTGTGCGAAGCCAGTGCTCCGCCTCCAAAGGATCATCCGACGGCGTGAACATGGGTGGGTGGGTCTTGAGGAAGTCCTGGTAAGAGGACTGTCCCTCAGGACGGCGAGTACCACCCCCATTCCCACCATTGCCTCCGGGGCCTCCACGGGCGAGACCCGTGACGGCCTGTGCCATAACTTCCAAGGCACGAGCAGTCTCCTGTCAAGCAGCGGCTGACTCCCGATGAGCAGCTAACAACTCCACCATGACCTCCACGGCGGACAGCGGCGGAGGCGGTGGTGGCGGCGGGAAAGGATGAGGAACCAAAGGTGGAACCTCTTGAGCTCCCTCGTTGTCACGCTCAAAGGCCCGAGCACTATCACCATGGCCCTCGTTGGCCGCTCCCGAACTGGTGCTCCCACGTCCGGACCTCAGATTCATCTGTAAGAGAGACGAACCATCCATTAGGACACCCTTCCGATTAGAATCTAGGGATTAAAGAGATGACAACACATTTTATTAAAGTATTCATTAAGTTAGTCCTACCCATTTACTACTTTCATTATACGTGAAGGGGAATTCCTAGTGCAAGTAAGATGCTATTATATGATGCATGCTTCGACCTATACGTTCACTCAAGCCGGAATATAGCGGCGTTCGTAACATGTTTGGCACATCGCACACTCACTTTCCGTATACTAAGCGATTTCTTACGCAACGTAAGTCAGTGTACCTGCAGAAAACTGATTAGGTAAAACCAGTGCTGCTATCCTAGGTATACCATATAGCTAGGGCTTATACTTATATAACTTAACTTAATCGCATCCTATTTTTTGCAAAACTTTTGTTGGTCAAACTTTTAGTTTTGTAAAAGAGTGAGGAACTCGTGACCATTATTGGCTCTGGTACCAACTGTGGCAGAACCACCCGAAATAGCGTACTTACGGAGGCGCTCATCTTCCACCAGACACTAAGCACCCCGAAAGCCACTACCGTGAGCGGTATCCGTCGGACACACCCAGAGGGAGAGCCCGAAAGATCCACATTTTTCCCCAAGGATCCAATAATGAAAATGAGTTACAACACAAGTCCATCTCATACATTAGAGTTTCTGAAAAGTACGTTATTACAATACCAAATACAGAGTTCGGAATGATAAACAGCGGAATATTAAAAGATAACATCTAGCGATAAGGTAATGAGGATTTCGTCTGAGCTCACCAGAAGAATCCTCCACACAAGGTACTCCTCAAGCATTACCTGCAATAGGGGTAAATAAACCCTGAGTACACAATGTACTCGCAAGACTTATCCGATAGTGGGAAATACTTTCCTGACTCCAAGGAATATGCTAGGCTTTATGGTTGCTGGTTTTCTTTTAGCCAAAAGTAGCACTAATAGTGAGTCCTTATTGATATATTATCCTTATCAGCCGTATTAAGTTTTTATCGAGTCAATCTATATAAGCACCTATGCTACTTTCAAGCAAGAGTTGAGCAATCAATACTGTTTCTTCTCCTTTTCCACTTCCAGTTCTTACTACGGTGCTAAACCGCAGACAAGCCGTACCGGATAACCCGGCGATTCGCGAATCAATGTGCCCAGCTGGGTGCCCCAAAGACACACGCCCCGCTTGTACCCCAGGCACAAGCAGGACTAACCCACCAGTACCAAATCCACATCCCTGTCCGGTCACCATTTTTCCTTTCCATTATTTCATCATGATATCATAGTGTAATCACCTATTTGCGAGTAACGGCAGGTTACTCATGCTACCGACATCCTGAGCATAGCAGCTACTTGACCTGCACTAGTAGGACTCATGGTGGATATATCTATGCATGTAGTTTCCATAAAATGCCTGTAACATAAATGCATATCATATAAATATATTCAGTGATCATTTAAAAATAGGGGTTATGCACCGGGGCTTGCCTTGGGCAGGTGCCGAGTCAGCAAAGTCAGTACCAACAGGCTCCTGGTCTCCTTCCTGCGTGACAAGCTCCTCGTACTCCTCGATCACCTCGTCGTACTCCGGATCACCGATGGGTACGAAGTCTACCTATTCGTGATCTACATGAAATGACGATGCAATGATTACACTATGGCAATAGAAATTCTCAATGCAAAAGTACCTCTATTACATTACTAAGCGAGGTCTTCCTACTAAAGTCTAAGTTATATACCAGTACTACTAACAAGTATGACCGTGTCCTATATTCTTACAATGACTACGGATATTCATACTCCTAATGTCAGTTTATGATAAAGCAAGGATAACAACTACGTCCTCCAACGACTCGTTCTATGATTATCATCAGTACAGCAAGTATATAAATGCCTAAGGAACCTACGGTAACAATTTTAAAGCTAAAGTTATCGTCGGTTTACCACAACAAATCTTGCACTTAAAGATCGATATACCGCTAAGCCCTCTACTTCAAGCTTTATGGGCCTACCATCCTAACCACTAATGGGGAACCAACTGTACTAACAGGTAGTTGATATTTTTGCGAACCTAACAAACTTTGTTTCACTATTTTTGGACAATCATGCAATTTACTACTAATTATTGAAGTTCAGTTCATAACCTAAATAGATAAACAATTTCTAATACCATGAAATGGAGAAAACGAAACCTCCCTGGCCAGCCCACGACGCGCGGCCCGACCCAACTCGCCATCCCGCCCACGCGTGACAGCAGCCAGGCGCGCGGCCCACGCGGAGGCACGGCCCAGATGGCCAACGGCCCGTGAAGGGGAAAGCCTGCTCGCGCGGTAAAAATTGCCCGAACACCCCTGACGAAGTCAGCATTTACTACGAGCTCTACGGTACTGTTTCTCTACTCTACCGTTTTACACCAGCACCCTCCCACTGTAACAGAACCACCCAATTTATACAAGATCAAGTACGGCTGTCCCCGTTAACATGTTGACACCCACATACTTTCACTCATATAAACCCGGTAGTCCGCCGAGTGTCCCTAAAGACCTCGGTAAATCAACATCACAACCAAGATCGCATGACTAAGCAAATACACATCACATACACAGGGTTGCAGCGGAAAATAATATTACACATGGTTTCACAAATAATAGTACAAGTTTGGGTTTCAAAACCGATTAGTGAAAACAACATAGCTTTCAAAAGATTACATTAATATATGTTCCAAATACCTTGCTAGCATAAGTGACATCATCCGACAAAAGCATATAGATGAGAAGTAACTATAGAATCACCGAGCCCATCGGCGGTTAGCCACCATCTTCAACAGGCCGAGAACTTCACCTGCAACATGGTGGGATAAACCCTGAGTACGAGAAGGTACTCAGCCAGACTTACCCGTCGAAACCAGAATAAAAGACACCAAGGATCATGCAAGGCCTTTTAGGTGGGCTAGCTTGACACAGTTGCATAAAAGAGCTTATGATTATAGTAACCAATTTAAACTTAGCATCAAGCTTATCATCATTTACCTGTCCACTAGATTAGCACCTGTACTAGAGCACTCACTTATTAGGAGCAAACAATATTAACCATAGCAGGTATAATAAGGCTGTCATCATCATATCATCATTTCCGAACCATTATGTTATTTAGTGTATCTACATTGGAGATAAGCCCGTCAAGTTCTCACTAACCGGGAGAGACGGCGATTCGAATCGAATTACAACTCAGCTGAGGGGGTATTCCTAACTCTCACCCTGGCATACTTAGCAAGGGTAGCCGTGGGTTACCTTTGGTACAACTCAGGAACCAAATTCGCGGGTTCGATCAGCGCCAGCGCTCTCAGGGATTACCCTTCTGCCAGGACGATCAGGACTTTTAAATCACCTGCCCTTGGACTCACGCCTACGGCTCCCTTCCGAGGCGTACTTTATACTTATTGACTCCCGGCCTGAGTTGAGCTACTCGGCTTCGCGGTCGGTCTCCAGACCTGGCCAACTAAGAGAGAGGCATGCGTTCAACATGAACAGGAAAGGCTCCAAGAATCAGTCCTTAAGCGACACGGATAGAGTCACTGCAAACCGGCAAGCCTCCGTCCGGTCTTCATTTCAAATTAGGACTGGTTCTTTTCCACGATAGCAAATATAGCCAACCGTGCCACATGTATATTCCTATATCTCGCAGGTGACAGGAAATCACCCGACTTCTACCGCGTTTAAGCAGGGCTAAGCACTACTCGAGCCTGAGCTACATAGGATTCAGGGTAACAATATCTGGACAAGGATTGGGTAACCAATGCAGCAATTGTTTGCATTCAACACCTAAACTTAATGCAACAATATATATATGTAACAATAATACTGTAACTGCATTTCAGAAATTAGGAGGCTTAATATGCTCTGGGGCTTGCCTGGGATCCGACACGAATCAGTCAAGTTAGCTTGCTCCGTCTTGACGACGTCTCCACTCTAGGCATGCACTCCAGGGTCCTTCCATCCTTGGGAGGGATCCACCAACACCATCTTCGGGTTTGGCTCCAACATCTCGTCCTTCACGTGGTGCATCTAGCGTACCTAGATGAGATGCAAGATGCAAGTGCATGAATATGAAGAATAGTACCATGAGACGCATCACAAATAGCAAGCAAGACAAGCATCGTTTACACTAAACACACTTAAGTACTTTGCGATGCTTAACTTAACATCACACAATCTATCATGCTAAGATAACAAAGAATATTATACATGGCACATAAGTCTCACAAGATCTCAGGTGTATTTAACTTAATTACCAAGGACGTGAACCACACCTAGCAACATGCAAAGCAAGTCAAGGTGAAGCAACAACTATAACCGGAATATGCCAATTTCTGGACTTGCAAACAATAGCTTCATAAATCAATCATATCTGGAGTTTTATAAATCCAAATGATATAAAACAAGACATTCTGGAAAGCTTAGGAAATTATCCACATTTCATCTTTAATCATCTCAGCATGATTCCCAAGTTATCATGACCAAACATGCTAATATTTTAAGTCTGCGTAGAATGTAATCAAAATCTGACAGTAGACTTATTAAGCATGCAACTCCTAAACTATCAGACCTAGGATCATGAAAATTTAACACAAGCAAGATAAGATAATCATCTACGACTTTTGTATTTACCAAAACTACAGTAAACATCATTTACACCATGAAACTAGTTGCACATGTAACACTTGCACTAGCAGCCTAAACAGCAGAGGCACAGCTATGGACAGAAAACTTATAGGAACTTTAGAGAAGCATAAATGGAGTTCTAGACCTCCGACAAACATGATTCTTAACTTTATGGAAAGCTTATAAAGTTACCTACAACTTTCTTATTATCATCTTAATATGATTTCATAGTTAACAAGGTCAATTAAACCAAGGAAGACATCTATATCCAAAACATGAACAGAAACTGAATATGCTACTTTAAACAGCTATAAGTTGAGTTCCACATGTCCAATAAATATGGTTCTGGAATTTTTGGAAAGCTTAACAAATTTTGAACAACTTTGCTATAAACATCTAGAACTAATTCTGCTACTAACAAGGTCACACATGGCACACAAAGCAACCCTGTCTGGGTTTGGGCAGAAACTGCCACAGTACTTTAAACAACTATAGCTAAACACATACTTAACCAAAAATTGTGCTCTTTAGCTTTTTGAAAATCTTATGAAAATTACTACAACTCATTTATTATCAACAAGGCATGATTCATAACTTAACTGAGCCAAACAATGCATACATGCAGAACTGTCCAGAATAGAAGCAAAGCAGCATATGTCATTTGTTATTTTTCATATCTCTAAATTGATCAAGCCTAAAATCCTGAAATTTTTACCACACATCAAACATCACATGAGTAGCATGCCACAAAAATTTCACTTCATTTGGAGCCGTACAACTGCAGTTATGAAAAAGACAAATACAACTAGAATTGAAAACCTAGATGCATAAATCCATTTTCACAGCTAAAATTTTAAACTAAAACATGAAAGATTATAGATCTACTGCATAGAAAACTTCACAAGGATTCCAAAAAGTCCTCATTTGCTATTTTACGAATTTCCTATGATTTACTATGAAGTTTTAAAGTTCTACCCGATTTACAACAAATAGGTCCTCGGAAGCACTATTCACTTGAGTCAATGACATTGCAGTTAGGCCCCTGACTTTCAGTCGAATTCTAGTAAACAGTCCTTGACGGGATTAGGAAGCAGAGGAGGCACTGTGGCTCGTCGGTGACGGTCGTAGGGGGCTCGTCGGCGATGGTGGAGCGGCGGCGGAGCACCGGGAGGCCCGCGCGCACTCGCCGGTGGCCTCGGCTTGGCCGGCATTGTCCTAGGAAGGTCCAGCCACGTGCATGGGCGACATGCCTTGGCGGTGGCCGGCTATGGCAGTGGCGAGGCGACGCGGTAGTGGCGTTGTACGGCACGAGCGCGGAGCTGGACATGGGGAGGCCGAGGGGCAGCAGCGCTGGCGGCAGAGCTTCGCTTGGCGGCATAGAGGAGGGAGTCTGGCAAGCACGGCGTTCATGGCGGCGGCATGGTGCCGTCTCCTGGAAGCAGGAGAGGGAAGGGGAAGGGAGAGGGAGAGATTGGAGAGGGCAGCGAACTGAGGGCGTCGGGGCGGTCTTTATGGATGTCGAGCCCTGACCGGAGGGGCCAGCGACGACGTACGGGCGCCACGGCGCATCCACGCGGCGTCGCCGGTCTGTGGCCGGTCGGCCACCGAGCTGGCTTGCGTCTGAATCAACGTCCACGTTTCTCCGACTGAAACTCCATTTTCAACGATCCATAACTCCAAATATGTTCGTCCTTTGCCACAATTTCAGTAATACAAGATGTAGAGCTACATGGGAACTACAACTTTGTCAACATGAGTTAGAGCTAGGATCGACCTAGATTGAGAGTTACATTGTTCCAAAGTATGAACCCCGAAACTGTAAAACAGCTTAACACTTAGCAAAATTTGCTAAGTCTAAAACAGCCCCAATTCTGCCATGTGGGCCACTTTTGAGGGTGTTCTGATCATTTTCATGAGATGACCATAAAACAACTTTTGTTCCTTAGCAAGTTTACTACAACTTTTCTTAAGGGTGCTCCTCCATGCAAACACTCCAAGCTGCACTTTTTAAATAGTCAAACAAAACTAGTTCTAGGGTCAACATGAGTCAACTAGGGCTTAGAAACCTAATTTGGACTAATGACCTTTATGAACATTGTTCCTAATGACATTATAAATGTAGCTAGGGTGTTTTGGTGGGTCACCACATTCATTTGCATGTGATGCAATTGCTCTAGCTTCTCAAATCAATTTAAACATGCATTTGCAACACATGGAATGTTAACTCGAAACAAGCGAAACAATCCGTTGAAACACTGGACCCTAGTACATGGGACATGTACAACCCCTCTAGGGTACTAGGCATAACACACAGACACCACAGAAGGTACAAACATACATGAGCAGTAAAGAACACCGTGTTGCAACATGGAAACATAGAATGATGCACATGTGGTAATGATATGAATGTGCTTATGTGATGCAATGCAGATGCACCAATGTAAGGCAAACACCAGGGGTGTTACAGCCCTCCCCCCTTAAAGGAATCGTGTCCCGAGATTTGGTGCGAAAGACTTTTAAGGGAAGAGAAACTTGTCATCCTAGTTCCCAACATCAGTGATAGCATTAGGCTACTTAACTTTGGAGTATCAGAGAGGCTAATTTGGTCACGACACTTTCTGATACTTGCTCTTCGTCATAAGCTATTGTCTGAAGAATTTCCTTCGTTGGCGTCCATAAAGCATCGTTACATTGGAAGGAATCCAAGATAGCACTGTCCTGCGTACTTCGTCCACGATGTACGAAGAGTGATACAAGCGTAGACTAAATACTTGTAACATCTACTTCCCTAGTGGATATAACATAGACAGATGGACTTTGCACTAGATCGCAGTCGGTTGACGTATATTCCTTACAACGGGGTTATATTGGCTCCTAAGGTCTGAAAAGCAGTTCTCTACTCAAGTGGCTTGAGCACAACTTCTCGTAAAGGATGTGATCATAGACTAGGGTAAACATCCTTTGAGGGTATGAGAAGCTAGTTAACCAATATCCAAGTTGGTTGAAGCGGTGCAATCACTCATATGTCAACTGATGGAAAGCTACATAATGTTCCATGTGTGCAGTGCTCTTTCTGGTAACAACACTGTGTTATCTGAGTCTGTTGAGTGAGTGGTAAATGTAATAGCTGACTCAGTCAGCTCAACGTTCCCGATGATCATTCCTTAGGGAGCCTTTGGATCCAAGTTGCAACAGTAATCTAGGTTGAATCTGAGGCAACCTATTGGGTAGAAACACATATAAGGTACCAAAGGCATATCAGCATTGGAGAACCATTGACGCAGAAGGATGTTAGCGAGGCTTGGAGGACAATATAAGTTGCAAGTAATCACAAAACTAGGGACTAGTTCACTACCAAGCAGGTTAAGTAAAATTTGCCTTCGTGGTGCAGTTGCACAGCAAGCTGGGTTTACTTGCATCGTAACAAAACCAGCTTTCTTAAACTATATTTGACATCGAGGCTTCCATTCTTAGGCCAATCAATATCTCAAAAAAAACATACTCCAAAAATCTATGGTTTGACACCTTTCCAATTACTTTCGAATTGTAAGGGCACAATTTGACTTCTAGAACACCTTGACTGCTCACGCATTGCTGATCTAAGAGGGTAAAAGCAAGGCACATAGGGGTGCAATTAATCTTCTCAAGGTTATGGAGGGTTGTCTAACAGCAATACACCTATAAGTTGTAATTTCTTGGCATAAATTACAAACACATCCGTCTAATGCAAAGGATGATCGCAGTCACAGCGAAATTGCAGATTCTGTACCCTTTTGTTTTCTATTCATATCTCACAATCTACTGCTCCAATATGCACAAATTTTGGTGGGCATGTAGATCCATGGGTCTTCTAACTACTCACCAAAATTCAACTCAACCGGACACCGTTTGACCATCCAAACAATTCATCTACCAAAACTGCTCTGTTCTGAAATGGCAGCAAAGCGAGCCGACAAGATATCTCTTAAATCCGATGTTTTACTCAACCAATACTCGAACAACTTAAGGAATTGACTTATCCTAAGTGAGGAATGAGGTCACCAAAGTTTGAGGTCATTCCAATAATGTTCGGGTCACTAATCGTTGGCTTGAAGATGTTCGGTTTTGGTACTCTAAAATCTGGACAGATTTCTCGTGCTTCTCTTTCTTTGCTTCACACGTTGTGGTGTGTGTTCTATACTCTCGATCTCTTTGTATAGCAGCAACAACTCTTTTCTCTGAGGATATAGACTAAGGTTTTCCATATGTGGTCCTCAGGAAACAACCTAATTCGTTTGAGTTAGACACTAACTTGATGATGCACAAGCATTGGACTCGTGACTATGTTTTTAGGACACAAAGCATCCTCTTCATGAAGGGACTGTCCTATAGAGATAAGGAACCATTCCTATATATCCTTCGGCACTTCATCCAATAGAGTCCGAACACTTGTGTTAGTGGCACCTTGGGGCACAAAGATGCTGACTGAAACTAGGGACATGCTTTCGCTAGCTCCTACATAGCCGATACAATGTCTTGTACTATCTGTGTAATTGTCCAAGATGGAATTGACTTGATAGCACAGGTTTTGGAAAACAAGGCAGTAGTTGCATTTCCAATTGACTTGTTGTTTCGTTGCTTACATTGCTCTGCGAGACATAGCCTTCATAATTAGCAAAAGTTGTCACCTAGCTGGAGGTTAAGCTTCCGATTAGTAACTAATCAGTTGTCTCTCAACACTCAAAGTTCCAATTTTCTTACTCTTGACCACAACAAGAATTGCAATCGAGGCACAAACAGACGGTCGCCATCGAAGTCAGCAGACAAGGGGTCACACTAGAGATTGTTGATCTCGACTGTGCGATCAGCATGCACATAATAATCAAGACTTGGATAGCCAGGTCATAATCATACTGTGACGTTCGCTTCTTATCTGACTAACCACTTGTCCAACATTAAGTGTTGTGTGCCTTTCTGATCCAACAATGATGACATAAGTTGTTCACTAGGTGACGGACGTCAATACTGGGTCAACCAAGTGGAGTCACTTGTCTACCACCTCTTGTAGTCTGTTAATGTTTATGTCAGTGACCAGTTCTTCAAGGGTATCCTTTTTGTGACTTCAAAAGGAAGCTCTACTACTTTCGGTCTGATATATGGATCTTCGATAAGATATGGAGAGATAACCAAGGAAGAGCTCACGTGGAAATAACACATCGGTACAGTTTGGCAATGGATCATGACTAGAAACCTCGATACCAGCGTGCACCCAGCAGCACAACCATGCGTCGGCCGCCCACAAGGAGGCCCTAGGTTCCGTCGCGGCACCGTAGATCGCTAATCGTGGCACCATTACTGAACATACAACCAAAGTGAAACTTCTAGTGGCACCAATTAGATTGTAAGAACAAGCATTGTGCAAAAGAGGGATAGCAAACAAGGATAGTCATAAGGTTAGGAATCAACAAGGAGGCGAGCAGAAGATCAAAACACAGCGCAAAAGAACATAGCCTAATTGCTGAAGGCAACTAAGCAGGAGACTCTTGCTTAAATTCCATATACGCCTTATGTCCACCAAAGTGATTACCAGATAAAGATTAACATGAGATTTGGTCCTGTCGAGCAGCAACAGGAGATCAAGACTGATAAACATCCAGAGACTTGAAGGAGTTGGAGACAAAATACACGAGATTCGAGGGATAGAGCCATTGCACTAACTAGGGATTGAGTTGATAAAGCAATGACATGATCTGTGAGGAAAAGGTTCCAAAGCTAGGATAGATAGCGATTAGCGTTGCACCAGATCATTTGTAAACGAAGGAGCAATAAGATCTAACAAGGATTTTTTTTGAGCAGGGTCCTCCCACACAGGAGCGGGACAACCACGAAACAAGCAAGCATTCAAGGGAACTAAGCTTGGGCCTAAGGTCAAGCAAAGGCATAGATAAAGTCTTCGTAGCACAACGTTCAAGGCTAGCGACCACGTGTACAGGCTCGGGTTCCTAAGAGAGAACTTAATTGTAGACGACAACCCTGAGATTATCAAAACTTGGACGCTGCTCCAGGATAGCGCTCTTCCACACTCATATGCTTACCGAGGGCAAAAGGGTGACAACTACGACACTACCAAGATAACGAGCACCCACGCCTACATCATGGTCTTAAGCGAGCATTTCGAAACACTCAATCCGATTAGCTTAAGCGACTATTATTAAGCACAAAGCTCGTACATAATAAGCAGTCACCTACAACAACACCACTACACATATCAGGCAAAACATGGTGGTAAGGCACTGTTATCTTTTATTTCCCTTTTTACGGAGTAGGTGGATAGCTCTACAAAACAAGTTTTACTTACATTTAGCAATTCAGTTTTCGAAGGGGTGAGTTTTTGCCAATTAATAACTTGTCATCTATTTCCTTTGGAAGCAAACATACAAGACAAAACTAATCACACACTACCTACAAGCATAGCTATTCAAGCAGCATGGGACAAGGCATTTTGTCTAGCTTCACACAGGGAAGATAGTTACATCACATTGATCACAAGTTACTTAGTATTAGAACAAGGTGAGGGAAGCATATTTATGCACAAGCACAATCATGATGCATGCTCGTCCTATTCGTCCTCACAAAATTGCCAGCCTAAGGCGGCAATCACGTTCTATGTCGGTGGCATAACACGTACTCTCTCGATATATAGCTAGTCGTCAGCTATATTCAATCTACGCATTCGTGGTTAGCGTACCTGCAGGCAATTTCATTGCAGCCCATCCCCACAAGAGATAAATAAGCACACAATGAAAGCAGTAAACTAAGATACCCTGCATATATACATCCCCAAATGTATATACTTTGATATCCATAGCTACCCGATAAATATACCCGCAATTAAGTACCTTCATATATACATGTGTGTGACATGTAAATATTCCAGTAACCACAGCTAACTTTCCCCTAGACCGACAGTTGGACGGTCATGCTCTCACAACTCACACTTACCTGGGCGTAGAGGCAATTGATCCATACATTACCATTCAAGTGAATGGCATCCATACAATAGCACGCCGTATGGACGACGAAAGTAAAAACCCCCATGTTAGTACTTAGATAGCCACCTAATAGTCCTTAACTGGGCATAAAGGATGATGTCGCTAGCATAGTTTTGCAAATTAGTTTTGACAAATTTGACTGTAGCTAAAGTTTTAGTTAAAATAGACCTTTTGAAAACCAAAACTTTGTTTTTAAAACAATATACATGACAGTATTATGCTTAATCTTGCTCTGATGCCAGCTGTAACAGAACCGCCCAATTTATACAAGATCAAGTACGGTTGTCCCCGCTAACACGTTGACACACACATACTTTCACTCATATAAACCCGGTAGTCCGCCGAGTGTCCCTAAAGACCTCGGTAAATCAACATCACAACCAAGATCGCGTGATTAAGCAAATACACATCACATACGCAGGGTTGCAGCAGAAAAATAATATTACACATGGTTTCACAAATAATAGTACAAGTTTGGGTTTCAAAACCGATTAGTGAAAACAACATAGCTTTCAAAAGATTACATTAATATATGTTCCAAATACCTTGCTAGCATAAGTGACATCATCCGACAAAAGCATATAGATGAGAAGTAACTATAGAATCACCGAGCCCATCGGCGGTTAGCCACCATCTTCAACAGGCCGAGAACTTCACCTGCAACATGGTGGGATAAACCCTGAGTACGAGAAGGTACTCAGCCAGACTTACCCGTCGAAACCAGAATAAAAGACACCAAGGATCATGCAAGGCCTTTTAGGTGGGCTAGCTTGACACAGTTGCATAAAAGAGCTTATGATTATAGTAACCAATTTAAACTTAGCATCAAGCTTATCATCATTTACCTGTCCACTAGATTAGCACCTGTACTAGAGCACTCACTTATTAGGAGCAAACAATATTAACCATAGCAGGTATAATAAGGCTGTCATCATCATATCATCATTTCCGAACCATTATGTTATTTAGTGTATCTACATTGGAGATAAGCCCGTCAAGTTCTCACTAACCGGGAGAGACGGCGATTCGAATCGAATTACAACTCAGCTGAGGGGGTATTCCTAACTCTCACCCTGGCATACTTAGCAAGGGTAGCCGTGGGTTACCTTTGGTACAACTCAGGAACCAAATTCGCGGGTTCGATCAGCGCCAGCGCTCTCAGGGATTACCCTTCTGCCAGGACGATCAGGACTTTTAAATCACCTGCCCTTGGACTCACGCCTACGGCTCCCTTCCGAGGCGTACTTTATACTTATCGACTCCCGGCCTGAGTTGAGCTACTCGGCTTCGCGGTCGGTCTCCAGACCCGGCCAACTAAGAGAGAGGCATGCGTTCAACATGAACAGGAAAGGCTCCAAGAATCAGTCCTTAAGCGACACGGACAGAGTCACTGCAAACCGGCAAGCCTCCGTCCGGTCTTCATTTCAAATTAAGACTGGTTCTTTTCCACGATAGCAAATATAGCCAACCGTGCCACATGTATATTCCTATATCTCGCAGGTGACAGGAAATCACCCGACTTCTACCGCGTTTAAGCAGGGCTAAGCACTACTCGAGCCTGAGCTACATAGGATTCAGGGTAACAATATCTGGACAAGGATTGGGTAACCAATGCAGCAATTGTTTGCATTCAACACCTAAACTTAATGCAACAATATATATATGTAACAATAATACTGTAACTGCATTTCAGAAATTAGGAGGCTTAATATGCTCCTGGGGCTTGCCTGGGATCCGACACGAATCAGTCAAGTTAGCTTGCTCCGTCTTGACGACGTCTCCACTCTAGGCATGCACTCCAGGGTCCTTCCATCCTCGGGAGGGATCCACCAACACCATCTTCGGGTTTGGCTCCAACATCTCGTCCTTCACGTGGTGCATCTAGCGTACCTAGATGAGATGCAAGATGCAAGTGCATGAATATGAAGAATAGTACCATGAGACGCATCACAAATAGCAAGCAAGACAAGCATCGTTTACACTAAACACACTTAAGTACTTTGCGATGCTTAACTTAACATCACACAATCTATCATGCTAAGATAACAAAGAATATTATACATGGCACATAAGTCTCACAAGATCTCAGGTGTATTTAACTTAATTACCAAGGACGTGAACCACACCTAGCAACATGCAAAGCAAGTCAAGGTGAAGCAACAACTATAACCGGAATATGCCAATTTCTGGACTTGCAAACAACAGCTTCATAAATCAATCATATCTGGAGTTTTATAAATCCAAATGATATAAAACAAGACATTCTGGAAAGCTTAGGAAATTATCCACATTTCATCTTTAATCATCTCAGCATGATTCCCAAGTTATCATGACCAAACATGCTAATATTTTAAGTCTGCGTAGAATGTAATCAAAATCTGACAGTAGACTTATTAAGCATGCAACTCCTAAACTATCAGACCTAGGATCATGAAAATTTAACACAAGCAAGATAAGATAATCATCTACGACTTTTGTATTTACCAAAACTACAGTAAACATCATTTACACCATGAAACTAGTTGCACATGTAACACTTGCACCAGCAGCCTAAACAGCAGAGGCACAGCTATGGACAGAAAACTTATAGGAACTTTAGAGAAGCATAAATGGAGTTCTAGACCTCCGACAAACATGATTCTTAACTTTATGGAAAGCTTATAAAGTTACCTACAACTTTCTTATTATCATCTTAAGATGATTTCATAGTTAACAAGGTCAATTAAACCAAGGAAGACATCTATATCCAAAACATGAACAGAAACTGATATGCTACTTTAAACAGCTATAAGTTGAGTTCCACATGTCCAATAAATATGGTTCTGGAATTTTTGGAAAGCTTAACAAATTTTGAACAACTTTGCTATAAACATCTAGAACTAATTCTGCTACTAACAAGGTCACACATGGCACACAAAGCAACCCTGTCTGGGTTTGGGCAGAAACTGCCACAGTACTTTAAACAACTATAGCTAAACACATACTTAACCAAAAATTGTGCTCTTTAGCTTTTTGAAAAGCTTATGAAAATTACTACAACTCATTTATTATCAACAAGGCATGATTCATAACTTAACTGAGCCAAACAATGCATACATGCAGAACTGTCCAGAATAGAAGCAAAGCAGCATATGTCATTTGTTATTTTTCATATCTCTAAATTGATCAAGCCTAAAATCCTGAAATTTTTACCACACATCAAACATCACATGAGTAGCATGCCACAAAAATTTCACTTCATTTGGAGCCGTACAACTGCAGTTATGAAAAAGACAAATACAACTAGAATTGAAAACCTAGATGCATAAATCCATTTTCACAGCTAAAATTTTAAACTAAAACATGAAAGATTATAGATCTACTGCATAGAAAACTTCACAAGGATTCCAAAAAGTCCTCATTTGCTATTTTACGAATTTCCTATGATTTACTATGAAGTTTTAAAGTTCTACCCGATTTACAACAAATAGGTCCTCGGAAGCACTATTCACTTGAGTCAATGACATTGCAGTTAGGCCCCTGACTTTCGTCGAATTCTAGTAAACAGTCCCTGACGGGATTAGGAAGCAGAGGAGGCACTGTGGCTCGTCGGTGACGGTCGTAGGGGGCTCGTCGGCGATGGTGGAGAGGCGGGGAGCACCGGGAGGCCCGCGCGCACTCGCCGGTGGCCTTGGCTTGGCCGGCATTGTCCTAGGAAGGTCCAGCCACGTGCATGGGCGACATGCCTCGGCGGTGGCCGGCTATGGCAGCGGCGAGGCGACGCGGTAGTGGCGTTGTACGGCATGAGCGCGGAGCTGGGCATGGGGAGGCCGAGGGGCAGCAGCGCTGGCGGCAGAGCTTCGCTTGGCGGCATAGAGGAGGGAGTCTGGCAACACGGCGTTCATGGCGGCGGCATGGTGCCGTCTCCTGGAAGCAGGAGAGGGAAGGGAAAGGGAGAGGGAGAGATTGGAGAGGGCAGCGAACTGAGGGCGTCGGGGCGGTCTTTATGGATGTCGAGCCCTGATCGGAGGGGCCAGCGACGACGTACGGGCGCCACGGCGCATCCACGCGGCGTCGCCGGTCTGTGGCCGGTCGGCCACCGAGCTGGCTTGCGTCTGAATCAACGTCCACGTTTCTCCGACTGAAACTCCATTTTCAACGATCCATAACTCCAAATATGTTCGTCCTTTGCCACAATTTCAGTAATACAAGATGTAGAGCTACATGGGAACTACAACTTTGTCAACATGAGTTAGAGCTGGATCGACCTAGATTGAGAGTTACATTGTTCCAAAGTATGAACCCCGAAACTGTAAAACAGCTTAACACTTAGCAAAATTTGCTAAGTCTAAAACAGCCCCAATTCTGCCATGTGGGCCACTTTTGAGGGTGTTCTGATCATTTTCATGAGATGACCATAAAACAACTTTTGTTCCTTAGCAAGTTTACTACAACTTTTCTTAAGGGTGCTCCTCCATGCAAACACTCCAAGCTGCACTTTTTAAATAGTCAAACAAAACTAGTTCTAGGGTCAACATGAGTCAACTAGGGCTTAGAAACCTAATTTGGACTAATGACCTTTATGAACATTGTTCCTAATGACATTATAAATGTAGCTAGGGTGTTTTGGTGGGTCACCACATTCATTTGCATGTGATGCAATTGCTCTAGCTTCTCAAATCAATTTAAACATGCATTTGCAACACATGGAATGTTAACTCGAAACAAGCGAAACAATCCGTTGAAACACTGGACCCTAGTACATGGGACATGTACAACCCCTCTAGGGTACTAGGCATAACACATAGACACCACAGAAGGTACAAACATACATGAGCAGTAAAGAACACCGTGTTGCAACATGGAAACATAGAATGATGCACATGTGGTAATGATATGAATGTGCTTATGTGATGCAATGTAGATGCACCAATGTAAGGCAAACACCAGGGGTGTTACACCCACTTCCTCTTCTTCACCGCGAGGAGGTCCCTGGCCCCCCCAGGGCGCGCACTGACATGACGGCACGGCACCGGGCGACCGTGTCGGCCTCACCTGAACCCCTACAGCCTACCTAAGGGGTCGATGGGTACCTGGATAGCACGTAGAAGCTACTGGAGGCGACACGACGAGTAGAGATGTAGGCACAACCTCCCTCCCCGGTGGTGGCTCCTGACCTGCAAGAGCGAGCACGTTCCCGTGAGCAACATCGAAGGCGAGACCAGCGCACGAGCTAGCGAGCACCAGGGAGCACTCACCGACACCCCTGCGTTGATGGTTAGGTTGGAGGCGGTCTGAGCAAAGCTGGCCACGTGAGCTCGCGGCGGTGCGGTGATGACCGACGGGGGCACTACCGTGGCGGTGGGGCTGGCCTGCTGCGATGCTAGGACTGAGGTGCATGGGGTGCTCAGGAGGACATGCCGAGTCTGTGGGTGCACTGAATCGCCACGAGGTGCACTGCGGGACTGGCTCGCCGCTGGAGGGCGTCGACACGGCCTTATGGACCCGGTGGCGCGGTAGTCCAAAATTGAAGCACAGTGAGTCGAGAATGGCAGCGCGGTGGGGTAGGCTAGACGACCGGCTGTCTAACGGAGCTACAAGCAAAGCCAATAGGAAAGCGGTGCACCCACTACGGCGAATTAGAAGAAAAGGTCACGATGGCAAGGAGACAACGTATACAGAGGAGGTCCCGTCGTGGTATGGCTCACCAGCAACGTCAACGCTCGGTACTGACCTGCCTGGCCATGGGGAACCTTAGGGCGTGCTCTCGACAGCCGCTCGCACAGCCACAGCAGCAACCGACGAAACGCGGCATGGCTCGTCTACGGGTAGTACCCGCCCACAGACACCGCAACGCGACGTCGAGGAGATGGCGAAGCAGGCCATAGACCAGCACGCAAGTAGCCAAGGGAGTCCAGGCATGGTACCACATAGCCGCTGGCGACGCAAACGCGGGACCCAGTGGCGACACGGCCACGGTGGAGCAGAGCAAGGCGCGGGCAGAGCACGGCCGTGGTTTGGGCGCCATGCGTTGGTTGGCGAGGCGAGCAGCAGCGAGGTAGAGCGCGCAGGCGGGCAGTAGCAAGGCAGAGGGTCGAGACGCGCGGGGCGTGCGAGTGAACGGCGTTGGCAAACCGACCATGGTGGTGACCACGCCCAGCGCCCAGCCAGGTGGTGTGCATGATTTTTAAAGCAGCTAGAAATTGCGTACGTCATGTCCCAAACGCTAAGCCAATTGCTCGATGCGACAAGGGGTACACCGAGCCATCACCCATAGTTGCGACATTTCGCTACTCCTTAAGACAATTGTTCCACAACTAATGCCAAAGGTGGCTTCGTCGACCACTTCAAAAACCACCGCGGAGGGCGTCGTTTAGAAAGGTTTCGCGTCGAAACCCCAAACCCGACCCCCGAGACGTACGCGCTAGCCATCCATGTCATCAACCATAACTTTTTATCATCATTCCCAAAACGTTTATAACATTTTGTGTTAACAAAATTTTGATTCAGTTAATAACCGCGTTATGTGACACGAAACATAACCTTGTTCTGTACGTTTCGTAAAAATGTTTCCAAGCCCAACATGGATTATAAAGCCTATCATACACCAATGCACATAAATCAGATGCTTACGAATTATTTTAGCAAAATGTTACAATGTAACACCAGGGTGTTACACAGCGGCTACGACATTTTTGCTCATCAGCATGATCAGAGTGTTCTCCACACCCCAAGCTTTTTAGCCTTAACTATGAAAAGAGTTGGTACGCATCTAAGAGTATATTCACCTGGCAAACATTCTCTATGCCCATCCCTCTCTCACATTGAGACCTAGAAGCTAGGGTTGTGGAAACGAACGCTGAGTAAAACTAGTCGGACTGCAAGAAACCTATGCCCCAGTGGCTATAATGTTTTTGCTCACCAGCATGATCAGAGTTTGTTCACCCGCACCCCGAGCTTTATGGCCTCAACAACGGAATGGGTCAGAATGCACTAACCTTTTTATACAAAAAGGGGAGAAGGGCTAAAAAGCTATTTGGCCATAACAAAATTTAAGAGCTTGTCCATTTATTACAAGTTTGTCATCTAGCTTATCTGCCTAACTAATTTCTTGGGTGAGATGATCTCATCCTCTATCTCCGTAGGTAAGTCTTGTGCCAGTGGGTCACACAAGTCGATTGGATAGCTTGGCCGCTGTTGAGAGATAGGTAAGGAGCAGTAGGATGCCCCATGTAGGTTATGCTAACTCTATCATGAATGACAGACTCGGATTCTACTTGGACATGTTTGGTAAGAGCTCTCTAAACTCATCACTCAAGCCATCAAGGTAAGTCCTATGCCAGTAGGTCACCCAAGTGATCGGATGGCTCGGGCTGCTACCGAGAGATGGGTCATCTCTAAGTGACACCTGACCCTAGCAATAGCAAGAGGTCGGGCCTCACTCGAGGGCTGGCAAGAGTGTCTATTCAGCAGACATTCTCTATGACCGACCCCTTTCTCATGCTAAAACCTAAAGGCAAGGTGTGCAGAAACAAACACTGAGTAAAACTAGTCGGACTGTAAGAAACCTACGCCCCAGCAGCTATGGCATTTTTGCTCACCAGCATGATTAGAGTTTTTGTCCCCGCATCCCAAGTTTTAGCATCCTCCTTCCTAGGAAGGGTTTGGAGGGGCCCACCGGTGGAATCTCCATCGAGGAGAGGCCAGCAAGTCACCTAAGTTGATCGGATGGCTCGAGCTGCTGTTGAGAGATGGGTCATCTCTAAGTGACACCTGACCCTAGCAATGGCAAGAGGTTGGGCCTCACTCGGGCCCTAGCAAGAGTGTCTATTCGGTAGACATTCTCTATGCCCGACCCCTTTCTTACGCTAGAACCTAAAGGCAAGGTGTGCGGAAACAAACGTTGAGTAAACTAGTCGGACTGCAAGAAACCTACACCCCAACGGCTATGGTGTTTTTGCTCACAAGCGTGATCAGAGTTTTTGTCCCCACACCCTGAGTTTTAGCCTCCGCCTTCCTAGGAAGGGTTTGGAGGGGCCTACCTACAGAATCTCCCCCAAGTCGATCGGATGGCTTAGGACACTACCAAGAGATGGGTAGGGAGCAGTAGGATGCCCTATGTGGGTTATGCTGACTCTATCATGAACGATGGACCTAGATTTCACATGAACATATCCGGTAAGAGCTCCTCGAACCCATCACTCGAGCCATCGAGATAACTTTACCAACCCCCACTTTACTTCTCCAGTGCATGAGCATTCATTCATCCAATCTCGTGCATGCATTCATACATTCATCCATACATTCATCTCATACATCCAAGCATCGCATATGCAATTATTGCGTCACAACGCTTCACGTCATGTCACAAAGCGGTAGTCGTCTCATTCGATATGAGCGGTGACCGACCGAGGTTCAAAGGCTGGCCCATGAAGGGCTCGAGGCCGCCTCACGTCAAACAGAGCTAGGGGAGAAAATGAAGAAGAGCCCTAGTGGCCTTTACCTAACTTGCTCAGAAGCGAACAGGGTTATCTCGACCTTCTCGTTCAATCCTAACCTCGAGCCAAGCCCACCGAATCTCTATCAAGGGGAGGCCAACGGGCCACCTGAGTCGGTCTCTGAAATGATTTGGGCATTTGCCGGGAGGCTAGTTAAGGAGCAGTCAAATGCCACATGAGGGCTATGCTAACCCCATCATGAATGATGGACCTAGATTCCACTTGGACATACCCATTAGCGAGCTCGCCAAGTGCGACACTCGAGCCATCGAGGCAAGTGTCGTTAGCTCAATCCCTCTAGTTGTGGAAACCGTGGATGGGGCGACGCATAATACTCGGCCAACCCCTACCAAGCCCAATGGGACTTGGGGGCTCGAGCCACTCAACCCCAACTCAAGAATTCGATCGGCCGAGGTTTGAAGGCCGGCTCGTGAAGAGCTTGAGACCGCCTCACATCAAACAGAGCCAGGGGAGAAAACAAAGATGAGCCCCAGCGACCTTTGCCTGACCCATTTAGAAGCTGATAGGGTCATCTCGACCTTCTCATTCAATCCTAACCTCGAGCTAAGCCCACAGAATCTCCATCGAGGGGAGGCTAGCAGGCCACCTGAGTCGGTCCTCGGAATGACTCGAACATCTACCGAGAGGCGGGTTAAGGAGCAGTGAAATGCCACATGAGGGCTATCTCAACCCCATCATGAACGATGGGCCCGAATTCCACTCGAACATGCCTGTTAGTGAGCTCACTGAGCGCGTTACTTGAGCCATCGAGGCAAGTGACGTTAGCTCAACCCCTCTAGTTGTGGAAATCACGGACAGGGTGACGATCACAAAGACGAGCCGGCCCTCGATCGGACCCCCGCTGCGCGCGGGGGCTCGAGGAAAGTTGGACTCACAAGGAGACCAAATGCATGGTCATAGAACAATGGCTCAGATCTAATGTAGATGGGGATCCCGATCTTCCGTCAGGTGATGGTAACTATCGTTGTGGCAGAGAATGACACACCGATCCGGCTTCAGATCGGAAGATCGAACCCTGCAATCTTAGCACCACAGCTTCTCTGGTTATCAACCAAGTCATGGACTAGGTTGACCTCACCAAGAAGGCTAATCCCTGCCTATGCAACGAAGAACACAAGCAAGAACAAGAAAGAACGCAACCAATTGCAGATGAATGATTAAACTCACGAAGTTAGGGTCTCACAAACCGATGAACGGTGAAACTATTCTTGACAGATTAATATATGCAAAACCCGAACCCTAATGGAGGGGCGGTGGCTGTTTATGAAGACTCTAGGGTCATGCAAGACCCCTAGATATGCCCCTAATGGGCCCAAACTCGATACATGGTCCAACGGACCAAAAGACAGTGTCACAGCACCCTGGCAGATTCTGGATGCTAACTTGTTTTCAATAATTCCTATTGATTCTGAATAGCTTTTGATATGAAACCACTTGGATTGGCTTCCTTATCAAATTAGCTTTCGATCCATATGTGGATCATCAAAAACGGAGTCCAGATGCGTCCTGGGTGACCAATTTAAGGCAGACTGGTCCTGAAGGCCGAGGCAGACTCGAATTCTTGTTGGACTGGGCCTCCGGCTTGTGTTGGACGTCCTTGCTAGTCATCATCACCTCCACCACTTCCTCTAAGTCCTTCATGACCCTCTCCAATGTTCCTAAGCAATATAACATCATTAGGTAGTAGTCTATTCTCAAAAGTATGAAAAGTATTGCTTAAGAACGAGCTCACCTCTAAATTGAGTTGTTGCTTTCGAGCCTGGGTCATTGGACCTTGCATGACGGTTGGAGTATCAGTGGGTACCTCTGAAGAAGTGATGTCCTCATCATCCTCCCCCTCTTGAATTGGAGTTGTCCTTGACTCAAGCTCATCTTCTTCTCCCAAATAAGGTTTCAAATCTGCAATGTTAAAAGTGGGACCAACCCCGAACTCAGGTGGTAATTCAAGTTTGTAGGCATTATCATTTATTTTCTCAATGATCTTATAAGGACCAGCTGCTCTTGGCATTAATTTAGACTTATGTAGCTTAGGAAATCTATCTTTTCTTAAATGTAACCAAACTAAATCACTCGGTTCAAGTTTAATCTCTTTTCTACCTTTACTATCAGCAATTCTATACTTTTCATTCATGCTTTCAATATTTGCTTTAGTTGTTTCATGCAACTTACGAATAAAATCAGCACGCTCTCTAGCATCACTATATATTCTCACAGTGGTAGGTAAAGGCAAAAGATCAATAGGATCACGTGGGTTAAAACCATACACTACCTGAAAAGGACTTACCTTGGTGGTGGAATGTTTCGCCCTGTTATATGCAAACTCCACATGCGGCAAACACTCTTCCCACATCTTCAAATTGCGCTTCAAAATGGCTCTCAACATGGTGGACAATGGTCGATTCACAACCTCAGTTTGTCCATCAGTTTGGGGATGATATGTTGTAGAAAATAGCAGCTTGGTCCCTAATTTATTCCACAACGTGCGCTAAAAATGACTCAAGAATTTTACATCGCGATCTGAAACAATAGTAGAAGGCATACCATGCAAGTTAACGATTTCTTGAAAGAAAAGGTTAGCAATATGAACAGCATCGTCGCTCTTATGACAAGGAATAAAATGTGCCATCTTAGAAAAAATGATCAACCACCACAAAAATACTATCCCTTCCCCTCTTAGTCCTTGGCAATCCCAACACAAAATTCATAGATATATCTGCCCAAGGAGTAGAAGGAACAGGAAGAGGCATATACAAACCATGTGGGTGCAACCGTGACTTAGCTTTTTGACATGTGGCACACCGAGCCACATACCACTCTATATCTCGCCTCATCCTTAGCCAAAAGAAGTGTGTGGACAGCACCTCCTCCGTCTTCTTAGCACTAAAATGTCCCATCAATCCGCCTCCATATGCCTCCTGCAATAATAAAAGACGAATGGAACCAACTGGAATGCATAGGCGGTTAGCTATAAACAAAAACCCATCGCTGATCATAAACTTATTCTATGTGCATCCCTCTCTACAATTAAGTAACACATCCTTAAAATCAGGATCAAGCGCATATTGTTCTTTAATGGATTGAAGACCAAAAATCCAGCAATCAAGTTGGGACAGCAATGTATATCTTCTAGACAAAGCATCAGCAATCACATTATCCTTCCCTTTCTTGTGTTTGATAATATAAGGAAAAGATTCAATAAATTCAACCCATTTGGCATGCCTACGATTCAGATTATTTTGAGAGCGAAGATACTTAAGCGATTCATGATCAGAATAAATAACAAATTCTTTAGGCCACAAATAATGACGCCATGTCTCCAAAGAACGAACAAGTGCATATAATTCTTTATCATATGTGGAATAATTAAGAATAGGACCATGCAATTTTTTGCTAAAGTAAGCAACTGGTTTACTATCTTGCATCAAAATACCACCAATGCCAACTCCACTAGCATCACATTCTAGCTCAAAAGTCTTACCAAAATTTGGAAGTTGCAGCAATAGTACATGTGTAAGCTTGTCCTTCAAAGTGTCAAAGGACTCCTCTTGTGCCTCTCTCCAATGAAACACCACTCCTTTCTTCGTCAACTCATGCAATGGGGCAGCAATGGTGCTGAAATCTTTGATGAAGCGGCAGTAGAATCCTACAAGACCAAGAAAACTCCTCACCTGTGTGACGGTTTGGGGAACTGGCCAGCTCTTTATGGCTTCAATTTTGATCTCGTCCACCTCAATTCCCTATGGAGTTACAACATAGCTAAGAAAAGAAACTCGATCCGTGCAAAATATCACTTCTCAAGGTTACCAAATAAACGTGCATCACGTAAAGCATTAAAAATAGCACGTACGTGATCCATATGTTCATCAAAAGACTTGCTGTAAATCAATATATCATCAAAGTAAACTACCATAAAATATCAAATAAAAGCTCTTAAAACCTCATTCATTAAGCGCATGAAAGTGCTAGGTGCATTTGTCAAAACAAAAGGCATTACTAACCACTCATACAACCCGAATTTGGTTTTAAATGCAGTTTTCCATTCATCTCCAAGTTTCATTCTAATTTGATGGTAGCCACTTCGCAAGTCAATCTTAGTGAAAATTATAGAACCACACAACTCATCTAACATGTCGTCTAGCCTAGGAATAGGATGACGATACTGAATGGTAATATTATTGATGGCTCTACAATCAACACACATACGCCAAGTTCCATCTTTCTTAGAAACCAAAAGTACAGGAACGGCACAAGGACTAAGGGTTTCATGTACATCCCCGCGGTCCAAAAGATCTTGGACTTGTCACTGAATTTCCTTAGTCTCCTCAGAATTGGTTCGATAGGCAGCTCGGTTGGGCAAGGTTGCTCCTGGAATCAAATCGATTTGATGCTCTATCCCTCTCATAGGTGGCAGTCCTGAGGGTATGTCAGCTAGAAAAATGTCCTCATACTTAAGGATGAAAACGGTACGGAAATACCCCGTACCAAACCGTATCGTTTTCTACATTTAATCCGATCGAATTCGTATTTTCGGACAAATTCGAATTCGGTTCGAAATTCGGAACATCAAATTCGAAATTGGAATGAAAACGGTTTAGACATTTTTTCGACCGTTTTCTACTTTTCTACTTTTAATTCGGAATATCCCGAATTCGAAATTCGGTTTCGAAATTCGGTTTGAACCAAATTTAGCCCACGACAAGTCCAACCTTAGAAAAATCATATCTTTTTCATACAATCTCGGATGAAGATGATTTTTATATGAAAATTGTAGTTCTCGACAAGATCTACAACTTTTTAGTTCTTAGTTTTTTCATTTGATGTCTTGAAGATGTTCAAAAAAATTAAACAAAGTCAGCGATATATTAATCACGTACAAGCGCTTGTTGCCTTAAAAAAATCATATCTTCCTTACATCATGTCGAATGGAGATACTTTTTAAGAAAGTTGTAGGACTTGTAAATTATTATGTACTTGTTAATTGTTATGCACTTGGTCCTACTGGTCAATATTCCGTATTGATTTTTCGTATACCAACCGTGTTCGATATAATTTCGCCCGAATTAGTTCGTTTTCGAAATTTTTGATATTCCGTAAGTTCGTGTTCGTTTTCGTGTCCGGCTTTACCGCTTTCGTTTTCGTTTCCATATTCAAATGTAGAAGTAGAAAACAGTTAAGAGGTTTTCCGACCGTTTTCGACCGTTTTCATCCCTACTCATACTCCTGCAAAAGGTTAGTGATAGCAGGAGGTACCGACCTAACAATATCATCAAGCGAAAACATAGCTCGTTTGCATACCAAAGCATAGCAAATATCATCATCAGAAATTTCAGCAAAGTCACATTTTGTTGCAAGCATAACACCACCCTTCAATTTAATCCCCTCAGCCTTAGAAATAGATATAGACTTATCATTTTTAGGTGGGAAAATAGAATTAGCAACTTGCTGATTTTTAGATTGAACATCATTGAAACTAGCGGTGCATTCTCTATCAGCTTGTACAATTTGAGTAAGGGTCAAAGGTACCAAAGTAATTTTCTTTCCTTTATGCACAAAAGTGTATTTATTACTTCTACCATGGTGTGTAGCATCATTATCATGTTCCTAAGGACGACCCAATAAGAGTGAACAAGCTTGCATAGGTACCACATCACAATCAACAGAATCAACATAAGAACCAATAAAAAATGAAACTCTGTAAGTTTGTGTTACCTTTGCTTTACCAGAATCATTTAGCCACTGAATATGGTATGGACGTGGGTGTGGGCGTGTGGTCAAGCTAAGCTTCTTGATCAAATTAGAACTCACCAAATTGTTGCAGCTACCTCCATCAATAATGACACGTGCTCGACAGTCGCTGATGACGAAGAAAATCTAGAACAAGTTATGGCGTTGTAGCTTCTCAGGTTGCTAGACTTGTGAGCTGAACACCCGCTGTACAATAATGCTCCTATAGGACACCGTGGCCTCGTCACCAATGACTTCACCGTCCTCCTCATCTGCATCTTGGTCTTCTCATCCTTAATGTCAGAGGTGCTGATGTAACCATCTTCTGTAGCAATATATGCCCGCTGACTTGGGTAGTCCTTCTGCACATGGCCAATGCCATGGCAGCGGTGGCACTGAATACCTAAAGTGCGTCCTGTCAATGCAACGGATGAGGAACTCTTGGTAGGCACCTACAAAAAAATTTTACCTAAATCTAAAGGTCGTGTGGGAGGTGCCTTAGGTGTAGCGGAAACTCCAAAGGCTGTTGGTCGCTTGCTCGCTGGTGGAGGCGTCCAAAAAGTGGTTGGCTTGGTCAGCCCCAAAGATGGTGCCGAGCGTGGTGTGTATGTGCTGGTGCTGACCTTGCTCTTGCCCTACTGTTCACGTCCCTGCAATTCTTTTTCTGCAAGCATAGCAAACTGAAACAACTGGTTGATAGTGTTAAATTCTTTATAATCAACAATGTCCTGAATCTCATGCCTCAAACCCAAATAAAAACAACAAATGACATCTTCGTTTCCCTCCACAACACTACAGCGCATCAATCCCTTTTGGAGCTCACCATAGTAATCCTGTACAGATTTATCTCCTTGTTCTAAACGCATCAATTTCTTACGCAAGTCTCTATGATAAGAAGGAGGAATAAAACGATCACGCATAGCTACCTTAAGTTCTTCCCACGTACCAGGTAAAGCATCCTGTGCAGCTAGCCCATTCCACCAAATAATGGCAAAATCCTTAAATTCACTAGTAGCTTGTCTAACTCTATGCTGCTCAAGTACAAGGTGGGCACTAAACTTTTATTCTACCATCATCTCCCAATCAAGATATCCCTCAGCATCATAATGACCCGAAAAAGATGGTATTGTGAACTTAATTTTAGCATAAGGATCATTGGGCACATGGTGATTATTACCTTGACGGTGATAGTGGTGGACACCACCCATACCTGTCGTGTTGCGGCGAAGATGTTGTCGTAATCTCTCTTGTCGGAAGGCTGCTCGATCCATGTTTCTAGCGACATCATGCACTGTGTCTTCTGGCAAGAGACCATCGGTGTTGCTACCAGAGATGTCATTGTTGTTGACCGCCACCAATATTTCCAACTCAGTAACCTTGTCGATTAGTGTGGAAATTCGTTTGTCCAACCTCTCCATGTTGTTGTCAATGTTGAGTTCAATGAGTGCATCAGTGACGGCATTCCTAACGGTCTCATTCATCCTTTTTTGGGCATCCTCTACAACAGCTTGTAGTTGCTCTTGACTAACACACTCATTGAAACCCTTAGGGTTGTTATCTCTAGTCTGTTCACCTCCTACCATTGTAAACACAAAAACAGGAACAAACGGTGAAAGTTATCCCTACCAAATGACTATGTGGTTGCAGTGGTGTCACTTTTCACAGCAAGTGGAGGCACCTTACCAAGCTCTTACAAAGTTCTTACCAACGCAAGTAGTGGGCGGTACAACCGACGGCTGGTTCATGATACCTGTGAGGCAGTGGTACCGAGATTGCAAAGCCCTTTGTCTGTACTGATCTAAAGAATTTGTGGAGCTTGGAAGGCAAACAAAGAGTAATATGTATATCTGGTACACAAGTTAGTAACAGAAAGTAATGTTGAATTATAGTCCAAAGTACTTGTTCTCGTTGCTGGTCTAAAGTGTTGCAAGTACCAGGTGTGTGACAAAAGTATAGTGGATAGCAAGGTGATAGGTGTGAGAAAAACAAGTATGGTGGATGGAGACAGCAACACAAACAAGGAAACAGACAGCACACGTAAACACAGCTCACTTTGGTCTTCTCTATGTGCTCCTCTAGATATTGTTCCTCTTTTGCCCCTCTCTTTTTTTTCTATTTTTTGGGCTGTCGTTGTTTTTTTGGGAAATTTTGACTTTTTTATTTTATTTTTTTGATATTTTTTATTTACTTAGGAGCACAAAAGAAGTAACCACAGAAAAAATGAGCTCAAACAAGTGAAAGACGTGGCCTGTGGAATTTTCAGAAAACTGGATCAAAATCGATAAAAACCTTGTGACCACGAAATGAGGATCTTGTGACCACTTTTTGACCAATCTAAAAATTTCAAACCTCGACAACGCGGGGATGGACGGATCCAAAAAAAATTCTGATCGATTTGCATATATGGAATGTCAAAAACGGAGTTCGTATGCGAAAACTAGACCAGTTTTAAGAATTGGCTCCGAATTAGAGGACAAAACGGGAACAATGTGTGCAAATTTGGTTACAACAGCCAAGATTTAATGGAAACGATGGGGAAAAACACACGAACTAGACTCTAACATGACCTAACCCGCAACAAGACCTTGACCAGGACACAAACTCAATACGATGGACTCTGAAACTAAAATATGCAAAGGCTATGGCGCGGAAGGTTTTAGGACAGGAAAAACGAGTATGGCACTGGACTATGGGACAAATGCGAAACACTCAAACTAGGGAATAAATGTGAACCTGATGATATACCTTAGCTCTAATTACCGCTTAATGTAGACGGGGATCCCGATCTTCCGTCAGGTGATGGTAACTATCGTTGTGGTAGAGAATGACACACCGATCCGGCTTCAGATCGAAAGATCGAACCCTGCAATCTTAGCACCATAGCTCCTCTGGTTATCAACTGAGTCACAGACTAGGTTGACCTCGCCAAGAAAGGTAATCCCTGCCTGTGCAATGAAGAACACAAACAAGAACAAGAAAGAACGCAACCAAATTGCAGATGAATGATTAAACTCATGAAGTTGGGGTCTCACAAACCGATGAACGGCAAAACTATTCTTGACAGATTAATCTAAGTAAAACCCAAACCCTAATGGAGGGGCGGCGGCTATTTATGAAGACTCTAGGGTCATGCAAGACCCCTGGACGCGCCCCTAATGGGCCCAAACTCGATACATGGTCCAACGGACCAAAAGACGGTGTCGCAGCACCCTGGCAGATTCTAGACGCTGACTTGTTTCAACGATTCCTATTGATTCTGAACACCTTTTGATGTGAAACCACTTGGATTGGCTTCCTTATCAAATTAGCTTTCGATCCATATGTGGATCATCGAAAATGGAGTCTAGATGCGTCTTGGGTGACCAGTTTAAGGTAGACTGGTCCTAGAGGCCGAGGCAGACTCGAATTCTTGTTGGACTGGGCCTCTGGCTTGTGTTGGACGTCCTTGCTGGTCATCATCACCTCCACCACTTCCTCTAAGTCCTTCATGACCCTCTCCAATGTTCCTAAGCAAGATAATATCATTAGGTAGTAGTCTATTCTCAAAAGTATGAAAAGTATCGCTTAAGAACGAGCTCACCTCTAAATTGAATTGTCGCTTTTGAGCCCGGGTCATTGGACCTTGCATGACGGTTGGAGGATCAGCGGGTACCTTTGAAGAACTGATGTCCTCATCAAGATCCTAGGGTGGGGGTACGTGCGAAAACTAAGAATAATGTTTCTAAAATAAGAGAAGCTTTCTCCTACTAGTTTCGCTATCCTCTTCTCGATCTTTAGTGACACCCGACCCTAACAACGGCAAGGGGTCAGGCCTCACTTGGGGGTTGATAAGGGTATATATATACCCTTTCTGAAACAATCATCATGCCTGACCCCTCATGTTAAAAAACCTAGAGGCAAGGTTTGTGGAAACGAACGACTGAGTGAGGCTGGTTGGACTATAAGAAACCTACGCCCTAGCGGCTACGGCGTTCTTGCTTACCAGCATGATCAAAGTTTCCCGCCTACACCTCGAACTCTATCATCTTAACAAACAGAAGGGTCAGAACGCATTAACCCCTTTTCACACATAAAAGGAAGAAAAACAAATTTGTTCACACCGAAATAAAAGAATAGACTTGTTCGAACAAAACACAAGGGTCGAAACTTATCCGATTATTACAAAAATGATCACCCAACCTATTTAACTAACTAGCCCCTTTAGGGGAGAACTATGCCTTCTATCCTATCCGCTAGGTCTTGCAAAAGGGGAGCCACCGCCATTTCCATCTCCTCTAGCTCGTAGACTTCATAACCGGGCGTGTAGCCATGGCTCATCGCCTCCAGATCGATGTTGTCCCCATAATGAGAACTAACAATCATGAAGGACTGGTTGACCCCAACGTGAAGGGCATTCCTCTCGAGCTGGTGCAACTGAGCCATGATCTCGATGGCACAGGCCATGAGCAAGCTGGTCCCCTCCGACCGCACCACCTCAAGGTCATCGCAGACCACTCCGAGGGTGGTGCTTAGGATAGCGAGCTCGTCACTCTCCACCTTAAGATTCCTCCTCACCTCGGCAAGATCCACAGCTAGCCTATCAGAAATGCTCTCAGCCTCTAGTCTTTGGGTTGTCACACTTTTGAGCTCGGCCTAGAGGGAGCCAACCCTCTGCTGCATGTCATTGCGCTCTTGATAGGCCTAGTCACACTCTTGAAAAGCCTAGTCGCACTCCTTGTGAGCCGCACCGCATTCTAAGTGGAGCCTCTTCATAGTTTGGATTAGTTCATCCTGCTCCTTACGCAGCCGAGCAACCACCATGGCATCCAGGCTCACCCTCTTCTCCAAGGCCACAAGCTTCTCCTCGGCCCCCAGCTTCAGATCCCTTTCCTTCTCAACCTCACCCAAAAGGTCAAGGATCCGCTGGCGGGTCTCGACGTCCTTCTGGAGTAACTCATCCTGCTCCTTCCTGACCCTAGCGGCTTCTTCATCATCCTTCCATGACCTCACCGATAGGGCCTCAAATGCCTTCTCGGCCTCATCAGCATTACGATGGGCGTCGGCCACCTGTGACTAAAGATTGGCCACCTCCTTGGCAAAGGGGGTTAGCTCGGCCACCCTCTACTGGGCGGCAACAAGTTGAGTTGTCACCTCCCCACGTAGCTGCACCTCCTCGACAATGCAGTCCTAGGCTTCCTTCTGTTGATGAAGGAACCAAGATTCCCCCTGGCTATGAGCTATATGGGACTACAGAAAGACGATGGCCAGGATACAAAAAGTATATAAAGGAAGATAAGGGCAAGAAGCAGGACCAAGCAATACCCAGCCAGAGGGAACAACAAAATCATGCAATACGCCTGTGGTGTGGTCTAGGGCCCCGAGCATGAATGTGATCTATACATCGAGGCTCTCCCACTCTATGCTCTCTGCGGCGTCATCTAGGGTAAAAAGCACTGACGCCGGATCCTGTGGATCCGCCCACTAGAGCAGGGAATCACCCTGCGTGGGCGAGCCACTGTCCATCGATGTCAGGGCTAGGGACAACTCTCCACTAGCTCCAAGCACTGCCAACCCCTATCGTCATGACATTCCTACTAGGATGCCCCCTTCGGTGACGGAAGTGGTCAGTGGTGCAGACACCAACCTCTCTCCTAGCACCATGACTCTTGGGGACCCCTCGGCCACGTCCCCCTCCATCCGGCTCATGCAAGGCGCCGTCGCTTTGGACGCCCATGGCATGGGTCATGTTGGTGCCTCAGGCACCGTTGTGGTTGTGCCTGACTATGACCCATCTGTCACAGCTGCTACCACCTCCACCAGCATTGGCGGAGTCTCGATCGGTTGCACCGCGCCCACCACGGTCAGCGCCACAAGCGCGGTTGGCAGCCCCATCTGTCCCACCGTCGGTAGTGATATGGCGGTAGTCACCAGCTGCTACGCGACCTATAGAGGTGCCCCTTGAATGCCCATGTCTGCCCATCCCACCAAGGGCACAGGCACCACTGTGGGCAGCGCCTGACCGGCCAGTGACACGGTCACACTAGCACCGCTCCTGCTCTAAATGGGTGTGACTCTAGCCGATGGCTGTTGCCTAGATTGGAGGGCGATGCTCTTCCACGGCACCAGTGCCAAAGGATTCCGCTACCTGCCGACGCTGCAAGGGACAAAAAACATAAGCCACGATGAAATCCGACTAAAATAGGAAAAAATAGAGGAATTGATAACTCACCTTCACGTCGTCGGGCGATAGATGCGTTTAGGGGGTGACCCCCTGACCTTTTCTCTACCACAGTAGAACAAGGCCATTTCGAGCCCGCACCCTACTCCTGGGTAGAAAGGCTCACCCCTAGTAGCTCCTAGGACACACTGGCGGAACGCCCCCACTCCCCTTGGCTCTTCGAGCACAACGGCGTAGCCGCCCACCTCTATTGGCTCCTAGGATAGGCCAACGGTATGTTCCACCCCCATCGGCTCCCCTAATGTGCCCTCCCCTCCATGGAATGGGAAGGGTCCCAATGCCTACAAGGATGAACTGACGCCTGTCAACACATCCTCATTCTCCAGGTTGTCCCACTTGATATCATCGGCTACTAATTTTTCTTCCTACATCACCTCATTGTCGTAACCATCATCATCGTCATCATCATTGTTGGTGTCCTCCCCTTGTTCCTACGCCTACAGCTTCTGCTGCTTCTTCCTCATCTTGTCCTCCTTTGCCTTCCTCAGCCACTGAAAGTGCATCTAGCCCTTTAGTGGGGTTTGGATGATTGAATGACATTGTGATTAAAGATCTAACCTATTTGCTAAGTGTGGACAGGTAATAGGTTATCTCATAGATACTTAATGAAAGCCAAAATGATGTGTTGTTGTATAAATAATCTAGTTCAAGCACAAGACAACAATGCAAATGGAATTCATGCAAAGGCTTATTTATTGTGGGATTTCCATGTACTATGTGAAAGCAAGCTCATAAGAATTAATTAATGAGACATGAGGGATTGCATATGGAATGGTCACATATTTGAAGCTTTCTAAATTGAAATAAAAAAGATAACAATACAAATGAATGGTTGATTCAACACAAGATGTGACTTGATGGCTTGAGATGGTGAAGATAGCAAGGAAAGGCTTCGAGGTACTAAGCAAGGGTGAAGGGCAAGCGATGACTTGGTGGCCGAAGAACCTAGCTAGGGTGAAGAAGGAAGTACTTACATTTAGTTGAGGTACTAATCAAGCTACGATGGTCATATTGATGTGGAGGATCAAATCTATATTGGACAAAGTGTTTGAAGTGACTTGATGCATTTGGAGTTATTCATATTTGATGAATGGAATCAAGTCATGTGCTCAAGATGGCTATGCTCAAGTGAAAAGATCAATATCAACATGCTAGTACCCTCACTTGATGAAGATTGGAATACACAGCTTTGGTTGAAAGAAATCAACTCAAAAGGTTTAATTTCATTATACTTTTAAAATTGAGTTAATAGTAATGTCGTACTATTAAGAGGGATGCATCATATTGATAGATAATGTTTCATAAGTGCTTAAGCCAACCCATGTGAGTTTTGAGTGTTTGAGAGATAAAAGAGCTAACTGATTTCTTGCTGGTCTGGCAATACCGGACGTGTCTAATATTGATACCGAACGTGTCCGGTATTTGCTCAGCAATGGTAAAATTGTTGTTCTCGGGTTGGTTCGTCGGGAGTTCTGACGGTCGGGAGTTTTGACGTCTCGCGCTTTAACTGACTTCGAGAGTTCACTATGGTGGTCATACTAGATGTGTCTGGTATGGACGGTGAAAGGTCCTAATATGGCTAGAGGGGGGTGAATAACCTATTTAAAAATCTACAAATCAACTAGAGCAATTTGATTAGTATGACAAATAGCGAAATGCAAACTTGCTCTAGCTCTATAAGGGTTGCAAGCCACCTATCCAACAATTCTAGTTGCAATGATTACTAGGCACACAACTTGCAATGTTACTACTCACTAAGAGCTCTCAATCTTGCTACTCTAAAGAGCTCCACTAGATGAACTTAAAATAACAAAGCAAGCTCTCAATTCTAATTACACTAAAGAGCTTGCCACAACTAGTTTGCAAGAATATAAATGAGTGAGTAGGGTGATTATACCGTCATGTAGAGGAGTGAACCAATCACAAGGTGAATATTAAATCAATCACTGGGAGAATACCAAATGGCAAGAGACAACCAATTTTCTCCTAAGGTTCACGTGCTTGTCAACACGCTATGTCCCCGTTGCGTCGACCAACACTTGGTGGTTCGGCGGCTAAGAGGTGCTGCACAAACCTCATCCACACAATTTGGACACCGCAAGAACCTACCCACAAGTGAGGTAACTCAATGACATGAGCAATCCACTAGAGTTACCTTTTGGCGCTCCACCGGGGAAGGTACAAATCCCCTCACAATCATCGGAGATGGCCATGAACAATCACCGACTTGTGCCAATCCTTCTCCGCTGCACCAAGCCGTCTAGGTGGTGGCAACCTCTAAGAGCAATAAGCGAATCCCATGGCAAAACACGAACACCAAGTGCCTATAGATGCAATCACTCAAGCAATGCACTTGGATTCTCTCCTAATCTCACAATGATGATGAAACAATGATGGAGATGAGTGGGAGGGCTTTGGTTAAGCTCACAAGGTTGCTATGTCAATGCAAATGGCCAAGAGAGTGAGCTTGAGTCGGCCATAGGGCTTAAATAGAAGCCCCCATGAAATAAAGCTGTTGTACCCCTTCACTGGGCATAACATGGGGTGACCGGATGCTCTGGTCAGTTTGACCGGACGCAGGACCCTAGCGTCCGGTCACCCGATGCTTGCCATGTGTCATCGGCTTCAAACACCGATCGCCCAATCTCAAAGGTCAAGTGATGACCGGATGCGTCAGTTAGAAAGTGATAGGACATAGGACCCCAGTGTCCGATCATTTCCAGTAAGGTTCCAAATGTGAAATTTCACGACCGAACGCGTCTGATCATGCTCGATCGGACGCACCCGATGTCCAGTCACTCAATGTTTCCTCTATGCCGCTCACGTCAGCGTACATCAGCACTGACCGGACATACCCTGCTAGCATCTGGTCACTCTTCATGCCAGTATCTGGTCACAAGACCGAGATGCGTGCTCACTGCTGCTACTGACCGAACTCAGGAACCTAGCGTCCGGTCACTGTGCCACCAACGTCCGGTCACTCTGTGAACCCCTGTCTTTTCTGTATAGGGCGTCGGTGGCACCGTCGGACTGTCCGCACTCTACGAGCAGACACTCCATCGATGAAGTTTCTAACCCTTGCTCAAATGTGCTAACCACCAAGTGTATCACCTTATGCACATGTGTTAGTATATTTTCACAAGCATTTTCAAGGGTGTTAGCACTCCACTAGATCCTAAATGCATATGCAATGAGTTAGAGCATCTAGTGGTACTTTGATAACCGCATTTCAATACGAGTTTCACCCCTCATAATAGTACGGCTATCTAACCTAAATGTGATCACACTCACTAAGTGTCTTGGTCATTGAAACAAAATGGCTCCTACTATTTATACCTTTGCCTTGAGCCTTTTGTTTTTCTCTTTCTTTTTTTCAAGTTCAAGTGTTTCATCATCACCATTCCATCACCATTGTCATGATCTTCGCCATTGCTTCATCACTTGGAGTAGTGCTACCTATCTCACAATCACTTTGATAAACTAGGTTAGCACTTAGGGTTTCATCAATTAACCAAAACCAAACTAGAGCTTTTAGATGGCCAGAGGCCAACGGCTAGTTTTCAAAAGCCTTGAGGGTTGGGAGTTCTGATGGTCAGGAGTTCTGGTATGAGTCAGGAGTTCCGACACCTCACATACTTTAACTCAGTTATCGTAGTTTTCAAATATGCTGAGGGTCGGGAGTTCTGATGTGAGTTGGGAGTTCCATCAATCAGAAGTTCCGGCATTCATTGAGAGTTCCGACGCCTCACAACATCACTATAACTTAGTTACTGTTGGCGCAGTGTAAGTCATACCGAACGTGTTCGGTACGCTATGCCAATGGCTAGTTTTTCCAAGGGGGCTATAAATACCTCCAAGCCTCCACCTTTGGAGGCTGCTGATTATGTTGATCCTCTAGCACGTTTTTGAGCTTTGCCAACTCTCCCAACCCTCTCTTAGTAAGTGTGTGATCCAAATTGCCAAATCAATTAGTGGGTTGAGTGAAATTCAAAAAGAGAGCAATACAACCACTTGAGCACTTGTGCATATCATCAATCTTGTGATTCGCATTTGTTACTCTTGGACTCTTCGGTTCTAGATGGTTAGGCATCATCGGAGAGCATCCGAGAGATTGTGGTGTGCCTCGGAAAGTTTGTAATGGTCAATTCCGCTGCCTCGGAATCAACTAGTGGAAGGAAGAAAAGGAGTTGGAAAAGACTCTAGCTAGAGTGACCTTCATGGTACCCTCTAGGGCTGACCTTCGCTGGGTCGCCTACAGCCCCCTCAATGGAGAGTAGGACTCAAATGAGTCTGAACTTCGGTAAAACAAATATCATGTCTCAATTCGCATTTCATTTGATATTTGTGTTGCTCTAGCTCTTGTGCAGGTTCTCTATGTACATTGTCATCTCTAGTAGGTGCCTACAGTTTGGTTTGAAGATAGAAATTGAAAGGAGCAAGTTCAGGGCTGATCTGTAGAAATCGTGTATACCGGACACGTCCGGTATTAGAGCTCAGGGCTAAATATTATTTGATTTCTATTCTAACTTTGTGTTGCAGGGTTGTAGCTTCTAGATATATTCTTTACACCTTATTTACTCTGTGGCTAACTTGTGAGGGGTGGTATTACTCTTAATTTGGAGTTTCTATTTTGGAAACTCCCTTTTCTAATTGTTTCCATATTTAAAGGTGTTAATTTTCAGAACCATCTATTCACCCCCCCTCTAGGCGATATCCTAGGTCCTTTCAATTGGTATCAGAGCAAGGTTCTCACCTAAAGCTTCACTGCCATGAGAAAAGGATGTCGACGCCTATCGAGTTGGAGCCGGTGCTTCTCCAAAATGATGGTTCAAACTTTCTACCTTGGTCAATACATGTACTCAATACTTTTAGAGATATTAGTCCTCTTGTTGAGCATATTGTGGATGCAAGCATACATCTTTCTATAGTTGATTGGAGCAACTACAAAAATTTGTCCAAAGAGGAAGAGATATGCGTGCAACTCAATGCTCAAGCTATTAATATAATTTTGAGTACATTGAGTGTAGAGGTTCAAGATGAGGCAATCTTCAATGGACAACCACCTCCGAAGAGTGCTCATCTCATTTGGACTAGACTTTTTTATTTATATGGAAAATTCAAATGTGATGATGCACTTGAGATCAAGTCAATGGAAAGTATGTCCATTGTGTCTTCATGCAGCGAAGAAGCCTCACAAGACCTCAAGAGCGCTGAGCTAGAGCAAGAAGTGCAAGTAGCGCATGACTTGCTGTCTGCCTACACATACCGAACGTGGGCCTACCGAAGCTATCCGGTATGGCTGAGGCAACAGAGTAGCAAGCAGCTATTTGCAATGATGCTCAAGCCTAGTGGCGACCAAGTGATGAGTCAACCTTAGTATCTAATGATACTCACCACTTGTGTCTCATGGCCAAGAAAAGCAAGAAAAGAGTAACAAGAAAGATCAAGAAAAGGAGAAAGCATAAGTAGATGATCAAGATGAGAGTGATGTTGAAGTTAAAGCTACAACCTTGATCATCTCAACCGCAAAGACAAGTTCATCATCTTGAAGATAGTTGAAAAGAATGATGAGCTTGAAGAAAAGATTGAGAAGCAAGAGCAATCACTTCAAAAGCAAGAATTGTTTCTCATCTTCAAGATGGAAGAACTAAAGGCTCTAAGTGAAAGGTATGAAAAATTATCAATTGAGCATGCTTTAGTTACTAACTCATCTTCTAGTGTTTCACAACTAGAGAAGGAAAACTTTGAGCTCAAGGCAAGGCTAGATGAACTATCAAGCAAGTATAATGTGCTACAAGCAAACTATGTTCATCTAAAGTGCTCTCATGAGGAAGTAGTAGAATCAAGCATCATGCTTGAGGTAGCTCATGAGGTTGTGATCACATCGGTAAAATTTTCTCAACCTCTCACACATTCACTCACTAGTACACCATCTCAATCAAATATTTCTTGTACTAATGAGTGTGCTCCTCAAGCAAGCCAATCTTCAATTGAGCTAAATCTCATAGAAAACATAGAGCTCAAAGAAGAGGTGGATAGATTAAAGAAAGATGTGATTCGGTTGAAGGGTAAGGAGAAAGTACAACCTTCTCAAAATAGCCGTGATAACATGGTGAAGAAGCTTGAGAAGGGTTCAAACCTTACTTCCTCCAAAGCCCAACAAAAGAATCACATCTTAAGTAAGGCCAACACAACCAAGAGCAAGAATCATGAAAAAAGATTACGCTATGGTTGTGGATTATATGGGCATGAGTGGGCTATGTGTCCACATAAGAGTTGGGCCGACAAGTGTGAAGCGGCTGAACAAAAGGCCTCAAACAAGTTGGCCAACCAAAAGAAAAGTGATGGACAAAGCGCTTGTCTCATGAGCAAGAAATTGGGGCATCCTATCAAGAAATGCCCAATGTACAAAGAGGTAAGAAAGGAAGCCCAAGTTGCAACAAGAAGATGCTATGGATGCAATGAGATGGGCCACAAGGTTGATAGATGTCCATACAAGCAAAACAAGCATAGAGCAAACAAAGGACGCATATGCTATGCTTGTAGAAGAAAGGGGCATCTAAGCTATGAATGCCCAAATGGTAAGGCTTCTAAGTCGAACACATTTGTTTATAATGATATGCTTAGGAAGACCACAAATGAAGTTAGCACTAGCAAGGTGATGTGTTCACCACAAACTAGTGCTAAAGCCATTTGGGTACCTAAGCACTTGTTGACTAACCCAAAAGGACCCAACAAGAGTTGGGTACCAAAGTGTGCTTAGGTTAATGATGTAGGTACTTAGTGATGAGATGAAGGCTTCGGGGTGGTTGAGCAAGCAAATTGATAATATTCACTCAATTTATCAACCAATTCTTATCATAATCTCTTATATGGTTGACACAAAAGATAATTTAATGAATATATCATTTACTTCATCTTCACCATTGGTAACAAGTACCTAAACCTTATAGGATAGCCACTTATATTTGTTTTGTGCTCAATGACTCACAAATAGGCATATTTGTGAAAAATTGAAAGTGACTAATTAGTTTTACTTGATAATTATCATGTTTGCCATATGGTGCTTTTAATAGCTCTCTAGTAGAGCAATTCATTTGTTGAGATGCAGGTATACAATAAATAATAAAGCTAAACGAAGAATCACAAGCAATGAATTAATTGTTTCTATCTTACACCTACCGAACGTGTCCAGTATTCCTACCGGACGTGTCCGGTATGGACAGGGATAGAAAGAAAGTGTTTCTGTTCTACGTATTCTGGATGTGTTCGGTATACCTACCAGACGTGTTCGGTATTGCAGGAACCAGAACACTAATTGGATTGCTACTGAGTCTTTAATCCATATATTTTCATATATCCTTCATGTACTTAGAAGCTTGTGGTTTATCAAATCTTAATGGAGTGTGAGCATCTCTTGAACTCAAATTTAAATATGGCAAATTATTTGATTGTGGTTCAAAATAGAAAATTGACTCCCAAATTTTTAATAGAATAAAGTGCTAGTTGAAAGTCATTCAAATTACTTAAAGCACTTATTTAGGGGGAGCTCGGTTCCTATTTTGCACCTTGTGGACTAACAAATTTATCTAGCATTCTTTGTAGTCCTTTGGATGAAAAATGGATTTTGTATCTAGCATGATTATTTGGCAACTACGGTCAACATAAAGATTATCATGCTATGTATCTTCTTAGTGGTATTCTTGTGGGCTCAAGGCAAAGGTATGTATTTACATACATGCATTGTAAGTGCATCTAAGGCCCTTTATATGTTAGAATGTGCATTTGTGTGACATAGGAGAGATGTTTTTCAAAACCCATAACTAGCATGTGTAGGTGGTGTGAATTTGAAAAACTATTTGAATCTTGGTCTTTGTGACCTAGCCTTGTCATGTGATAATTATAGCTCTCTTTGATTGTTTGATTGGCTAATTACACAAGACATGGCTTTCTTAAGTCCAATCTACTATGTCTCACTATATCTCTCTCAAGTAATCAATATCTATATATGCCAAATATTTAAAAAAGAGAAGTGACACTCATGGCATTTGGATAAGAAAAGTAATTTCACCTTATTTGGATCAAGGACATACATGTTTTTGGATCAAGAAATGATAGAGAAGGGGATTAGAATTAAGTGAATGAAGTTTGGAACAAGAACAGTCAGCCCGCAAATACTGGAGTGTCCGGTATGCATACCAGACGTGTCCGGTATGAGCAGGGTTATATAACGGCCGGTACCCCTTTGGCTAAGTTAGTTTCTCCTCCTTCTAGCCAACCTAGCTGCCTCTCCTCGACCACCATTAGCGATTTCGAGTTTCCACCATGAAAAGGAAGAGAGGGAGATTGGATCGGAGGAGATTTGCATCAAGATCGAAGGCTCTAGGACTTAGATTTCCAATCGCATCTTCATTCACTCTCTCAAGGTACCCTAATCTCGGACCTCATCTGATCTAAATGGTTAGGGCATGATTTTGAAATCCGTTAAGTAGAGATGCTACATTACCTGTCTAGAAGCAATGCCCATAGCTTGGATTGGATTGGTTGAAGATTGAGCCAAGGACCCTGATTAGGGTTGTTGTCCGCTAATACCAGACAGACGTGTCCGGTATGGGACAGTAGAGCAGATTTTGCTCTCTTGTTTCAATCTTCTCAGTGGTTGATTCTTAGGACTAAGTTTAATTGTCTATTGTGTTTTGTGAACCTTTTGACCTAGTTTGGTTAAGGTGATTATAAAGCATAGGATAATTCTTATTTCTATATTTCAACTAAAATAAGCTATCGTTTGGGCATGTATCTAAAATTCCTTGCAAATCTTTGGAAACAGGACAACAGCTATGAGTGGAAGATAGGAGCCTAGGTCCAAGCATAGGCATGATCCAGCACTAGAGAAATACAAAAAGGCAAGATAGGAAATGCATCCTAGATACAGTCAGTAGGAGCAGGGCAGCAGTAGGGGACTCTCTAGGGCTACTAGGGGTGCTCCACAGTACAAAGATGGAGACAATAGTTCTTTCTCTGACATAGATACAAATGAGTATAGAGTGGAGCCTAGTACCAAAAAGAGGAAGAGCACTGACAGAGGTTCAGATGGTGGCAGCTCAGATGATGAGCAAGAGATTGAGGAGGAGCAGGCAGTACCTCCAGCTCAGCACCAGCCAGGTCAGGGTATGCACTATGGTTTACTTGAGCCACATCCACTTAGTGTACCCTCTTATGTTTCTAGAGTTGACTATCGAGGAAAAGGGATGACCAGAAGAGGCAGAGATGAGAGGAGAATTGATCTAAGGGGCTTGTCTAGGATTCAGTTTGATCATTGATTTCAGGTAGCCTTTCATATGGATTTCTACACCAGTGTGATCCTCACCAAGAACCCAGTGATTGCCAGATCTCAATGGATTAACTGGTAGTACATCAGAGATTTGCAGAAGATCTCCATTGATCATGCTATTGCCATTTGTGAGCATACAAGGGTTTGCGAGATTATGGAGTTCTAGCATGACTGTATCACAGAGGTGGTAGCTCAGTTCTATGCCACCCTGTATGTTGAGGAGGATGAGAAGCGTATGCACTAGATGCTTGAGGGTCAGTGGTACAATGTTGATTATAATGCTTTTGCAGCTCTACTTGGCTTCTCAGATGATGATCTTTAGAAAGATAGGATCCACATAGAGCATGTGTTGCCTCCAGAGCAGCTTGCCTACATGTACCCACCAGAGGGTGAGAGAGGAGCAGTTGGGAAGGTTCTAGGTCTTCACCCTACTTATAGATACCTAGACAGGATGTTGAGGAAGACCATTGATTGCAAGGGTGGAGATAAGGGAAACATTGTAGATTATTCCAGGAACCTGCTCCACAGGATGGCACCTGATGCACAACCCTTCAATGTCTTTGACTTCATATGGTGCGAGATTAGGAGCGTTGGCAAGAGGCCCCTCAAGGGTTGTGGTTTTGCTCCCTACATCATGCACATGATTGAGCAGGTCACAGGGCATACCTTTGAGTATGACAAGGTACATAAGGCCCTAAAGATTGTTGTAGATTTGCCTAAGGTTGGGGTACCTCTAGCAGGACAAGGAGGAGCTACAGCAGCACCAGAGGTAGATGCACCTATAGGTGGTGCAGCAGCAGGATGAGCTTCCCCTCTACCACATGCTCCTTCACATTCTTCTTCACATCACCATAGTCCTCCTTCCCCTATTCGCAAGATGTTCAGTGCTATCTTTGGGATGTGTAAGGACATACGGACCTATCAGCAAAAGGAGAGGGAGGCTAGGAGGAAGGATACTCGGACTTTGAAGTAGATTGCTTCTAGACTTGAGCTTGATCCTCCTAGGTCTCCACTATTAGATGAGGCAGCTAGTGAGCCTGAGACTAAGGAGGAGCAGCATGGCAGGTATGATGCAGAGTTTGCTGAGTTCCTTCAGCGACAGCAGCAGCAGTAGCAGGCTCTAGAGCACCCTGACACTTTACCACTATAGGCTCAGGTGCCTACTCACTCTTAGCCACATCCCAGTGCTGTAGATGGGTATGCTTCAGACTGGTGGAGTGACCTCATACATAGTTTCTATGACCCGTCTGGTGCGGGTGGTTCTCGTCCAGCCGATGCTACATGCTCAGATGATGAGGATGCTGGTAGAGATGAAGATGATGATGAGTGATCATAGCTTTCAGAGACAGCTTGTAGCCTGTCCTTAGTATGTCATTGATGGACCTTTGTGGTGATAGATGACAAATGGGGAGAGGGATTGATTAAAGCTTTAAGATAGTTTCATTTGCTTATCTTTATACCTGAAGATATGTACTGCAGGCTATAGTTTCTTGAGCTTCATTATAAATTCTGAGCTTCATTGATGTATCTTGAGTTTGAGATGAGACTCACTTATGCTTTATCTATGTATCTCTTGAGACATTATCTTTATTTATATTATATTAGTGGCTTGTGGACTTGAGAAAATGTGTAATGAGTGCTATGTGTGACATACATGTGTTATATTTATTTTCATAAGGACTATGCATGCTAGAATGAAAATACTTGATGTGATGCCTTTATATTTATTCTTGTGTGATATATCTTGTCATATACATCACGGTTTTACTTTGTCACACACACATGCACCCCCACAGATGCAATGATTTAGGGGAAGTCTCCTATATGTTCTAGTATGTGCAATTGACATTTGAGGTCATTTTATGAATTCTAATCATAAGCACATATTAAGGGGGAGCCTCTCAGAAATCATTGAACCCAAAAGTTTAAATATTTATATTCTTTTGTAAGCTTTAATCAAGTTGTCATCAATCACCAAAAAAGGGAAGATTGAAAGTGCATCTAGCCCTTTAGTGGGTTTTGGGTGATTGAATGACAACGTGATTAAAGGTCTAACCTGTTTGCTAAGTATGGACAGGTAATATGTTATCTCACATATACTTAATGAAAGCCAAAATGATGTGTTGTTGTATAAACAATCTAGTTCAAGCATAAGACAACAATGCAAATGAAATTCATGCAAAGGCTTATTTATTGTGGGATTTCCATGTACTATGTGAAAGCAAGCTCATAAGAATTAATTAATGAGAAATGAGGGATTGCATATGGAATGGTCTCATATTTGAAGTTTGCTAAATTGAAATGAAAAAGATAACAATATAAATGAATGGATGATTCAACACAATATGTGACTTGATGGCTTGAGATGGTGAAGATACCAAGGAAAGGCTTCGAGGTACTAAGCAAGGATGAAGGGCAAGCGACGACTTGGTGGCCGAAAAACCTAGTTAGGGTGAAGAAGGAAGTACTTGCATTTAGTTGATGTACTAATCAAGCTACGATGGTCATATTGATGTGGAGGATCAAATCTATATTGGACAAAGTGTTTGAAGTGACTTGATGCATTTGGGTTATTCATATTTGATGAATGGAATCAAGTCACGTTCTCAAGATGACTATGCTCAAGTGAAAAGATCAATATCAACATGTTGGCACCCTTACTTGATGAAGATTGGAATACACGGCTTCGGTTGAAAGAGATCAACTCAAAAGGTTTAATTTCGTTATACTTTTAAAATTGAGTTAATAGGAATGTCATACTATTAAGAGGGATGCATCATGTTGATAGATAATGTTTCATAAGTGTTTAAGCCAACCCATGTGAGTTTTGAGTGTTTGAGAGACAAAAGAGCTAATTGATTTCTTGCTGGTCTGGCAATACCGGACGTGTTCGATATTGATACCGGATGTGTCCGGTATTTGTCCAGCAATGATAAAATTGTTGTTCTCGGGTTGGTTCATCAGGAGTTTCAACATAAGTCGGGAGTTTCAACGGTTGGGAGTTCCGGCAATGGTCGGGAGTTTTGACGTCTCGCGCTTGAACTGACTTCGAGAGTTCACTGTGATGGTCATACCGGACATGTCCGGTATGGACGGCCAAAGGCCAATGGCTAGTTTTCAAAAGCCTTGAGGGTCGAGAGTTTTGATGGTCAGGAGTTCTGGCATGAGTCGGGAGTTCTGACACCTCACATACTTTAACTCAGTTACCATAGTTTTCAAATATGCTGAGGGTTAGGAGTTCCGACGTGAGTCAGGAGTTTCGACGGTTGGAAGTTCTGGCATTCATCGGGAGTTCCGACGCCTCACAACATCACTGTAACTTAGTTACCATTGGCGCAGTATAAGTCATACCGGACGTGTCAGGTATGATGTCCGATATGGCAACGGCTATAAAACGGCTATTTTTTCAAGGGGGCTATAAGTACCCCCAAGCGTCCACCTTTGGAGGTTGCTAATTCTGCTGATCCTCTAGCATGTTTTTGAGCTTTGCTAACTCTCCCAACCCTCTCTTAGTGAGTGTGTGATTGAAATTACCAAATTAATTAGTGGGTTGAGTGAAATTCAAAAAGAGAGCAATCCAACCACTTGAGCACTTGTGCATATTGTTAATCTCATGATTCGCATTTGTTACTCTTGAACTCTTCGGTCCTAGATGGTTAGGCGTCGTCGGAGAGCACTAGAGAGATTGTGGTGTGCCTCGGAAAGTTTGTAACGGTCGATTCTGCCGTCTCAGAATCAACTAGTGGAAGGAGAAAAAGGAGTTGGAAAAGACTCCGGCTAGAGTGACTTTTGTGGTACCCTCTAGGACTGACCTTCACTGGGTCGCCCGTAGCCCCCTCAACAGAGAGTAGGACTCGAACGAGTCTGAACTTTGGTAAAATAAATATCGTGTCTCAATTCGTATTTCATTTGATATTTATGTTGCTCCAGCTCTTGTGCATGTTCTCTGTGTACATTGTCATCTCTAGTACGTGCCTGCAGTTTGGTTTGAAGATAGAAATTGAAAGGAGCAAGTTCAAAGCTGATATGTAGAAATCGTGTATACCGGACACGTCCGGTATTAGAGCTCAGAGTTGAATATTATTTGATTTCTGTTCTAACTTTGTGTTGCAGGGTTGTAGCTTCTAGATATATTCTTTATGCCTCATTTACTCTATGGCTAACTTGTGAGGGGTGGTATTACTCTTAATTTGGAGTTTCCATTTTAAAAACTCCCTTTTCTAATTATTTCCGTATTTAGATGTGTTAATTTTTAGAACTGCCTATTCACCCCCCTCTAGGTGGCATCCTAGGTCCTTTCAGCCGCTCACCCTCAGCGCGATTCACCATCCTCACGGTCGAATCCCTTGGCAATGGCATTGGGTGATCCATGAGGATGAGGTCCCTCGTCTAGTCCCGCTCATCTCAAAGTTAGTATCACGGGGTCAGGAAATCAATTAAAAAGAAGGCAAGAGAAAGGGAAACTTACAAAGACGATGTAGCCTGGCTCTGGCCGCACTAGAGGATGCTCCAACATCGGGTAGACAAAGTCGAGGCCGACACCTATGTCATCCCACAAAGGCTCCATTGCCTCCTTGATGCATTACACGATCTCGGAGTTGGGGAGCATTCCCTCGGCGAGCGCCGTTCCGTCGAACGATGCCGTGGGCGCCATCGCCTATAGCGGGAGCACGCGCGTCATCAACGATGCCTCCCTCCGACGCCTTCAGGCCGTTCTCCTTCAGGATGTGGATGGCGATGATGTGGTCTCGGATCTTCTTCTTGTCCTTCTCTAGGATGCCCCACTTCCTCCACTACTCTAGGGCCTCTTCGATTAGGCGCCCGGTGAACTATGGTAGAGGGGCGGCGGCGCCATTCTTGAGGTAGAACCATTATGAGTGCCACCCCTTGTTGGATGTTGAGAGCCGCATGGATGGGTACTCGCTGACCCAGTTGTTTTGAAGTTGGATGCCGGTGCACCCTATCAACATGTGCAGCTCCTGTCTGCCGCTTTTCTACCACTTCTTCTAGAGGTTGATGACAAAGAAATGCCTCCACAAGTCGAAGTGGGGGCTGATCCCTAGGAATCCCTCGCACTGTGTGATGAACACCACCATGTGCTGGATCTCATTGGGATTGAGATGCTACAGCTCAATCTTGTAGTAGTGCAGCAGCCCCTAAAGAAATTTGTGGGCGGGGGTCGCAAGCCCATGCTCGTGGAAGTGGGCGAACGACACCACGTAGCTGTCGGGTGGCAATGGCAAATCCTCATCGTCGGGCAGCAACCACTCCTCAGTCGAGGTCCATGTGCGGATAAGACCACGATGGATGATCCATCCATGCATTGGAAGGTGATGTTGGAATGGCACCACGGATCCATTGGAGGTGGGGGCGGATAGATGCGGGCTCAACGGCGGCGGAGATGCGGAGGCAGGAAACCTAAGCGTTGGCGGTGGTGGGCTAGGGATGTAGGTGTGCATATGAAACATGGAGGGCTAGCCCTTTGGTTTTATAGGGGCAACGGGTGCGAGAAAACCAACTGTCCACCTAGATCTCCGTGCCTGCCACGACATGTCACCACAACTCATCGCGGGGCGTGTGCACGCAACCTATGGCTGTCCCCTTGAAAAACTCGTCGGATGTTTTGTCTCCCCGAATGGGCCACGACCCATCATAGGTAAGAGGGATACGAAGCTAAAAACGCTCCTATAGCCCATCTAAGCCTAGGAGTTCGAAGGTTGGCCCACCAACGGGTTCAACAACCGCTCTGGGCACTTTTAGAGTGAGGGGTGGAAAGGGATGGGCCCGTTAGCGGCCAATACCTAGGCGCACAAGTGCCGTGGGCATCTTGGCCCATGTTCGAGCCTCGGACGGATACGATCCATGGTTTTTCCTCAAAGAAAGGCAGAGAGCCCTCGGGACTGATCGAACGGACCTGTGAACTATATGGATTGATCGCTAAGAATCTGGAGTCGGTCACCCGCTAAGCCAAGCTAGACCCCCGTGAACAGGATGCCAAGGCCCCACTCGGACTAGCCCATTAACAACTCACCGAGCACCATGGCTCATCCATAGAGGAAAATCATGGCATGGCTTAGCCCCTCTATTTTTATAGAAAAAAACACTTGAGGGAAGACGATCACGAAGATGAGCTGACCCTCGACCGGACCCCTACTACCTGTGGGGGCTCGAGGAAAGTTGGACTCGCAAGGAGACCAAACACACGGTCATAGAACAACAAACCCCCATAGGGGTCGAAATCAGGAAAGATTTTTTTCGACCCACCAAATCTCACGGCTATACCCCCAAGAGGCCCGATCACAACAAAAGGGAATCATCGTCCCCAGGACACGCCATGGGCGACAAAAAAAGGCCAAGGCCCTTAGAGTCCTCCTATTTAGAAAAGCCTCCGAATGAGTATTCTACTCCTCCATAGGCTCAGGGGCTACTGTCGGGGACCAATACTAAGGTACCCGAAGAGGAGCTAATGACCATCAACATTGATTCATCTAAGCAGTCAAGAGCGCGACTACAGCTCCACCTGACCCCAAGGTCGCAGGCTCCGTCTCGCCCAACCCTTGGGTTTGTGCTCTGCCTTGCTCGACCTCTAGAGGCGGGCTCCGCCTCACCCGACCTCGAGGCCGTGGGCTCCACCTCACCCGACCCTGGGATTTGTACTATGCCTCGCCCGACTTCTAGGGGCGGGCTTTGCCTTGGCCAACCCCGAGGCTATGGGCTCTGCCTCGCCCAACCCTTGGATTTGTGCTCTGCCTCGCCTAACCCCGAGGCCACGGGCTCCACCTCTCCCGACAGGGACCCATACCACCTTCAACCACTCTAGGTCCAAACGTATGGGCCTAGGTCAAAACTCTAACACCAAGGAAGAGACCGGCACACTCCAATGTAACACGTGGCCATGATGGGCCATATCTGAGGATTCGCAACAAGATCAACGTGGGGCGTACCAGTGCTATTCGGCCTAACCCCTATACGAACACTGACAGGCATGTTAGCTCACCACGATGTCCACTATGATGGAATGGAATGCCATGACCGGCAGACGATGCTTGCACATGGTGCCAGTAATGGACATGGCCACGATGTGGAGCTATCCCTATTGACATATATAGAGTTGGCGAGACCCACATGAAGGATAAGAAGGACCCGGCAATCCTAAAGGACTTCTTCTCTCTCTCGTTCTTCTCTCTTTTCCTTCGCTATAACCCATGCTTTCCCTTGACCTATAAAAGGAAAAGCAGGGCGTCCCATGGAGAGGATCGACCCATCAAGGACCGATCGAATCACCCCAAACCGATCAAAACACGAGATAAACACACAAGAACACGACACGAACACACGGCTGAGCAGTGATCGAGCTCTCAGCACTCGTTCACTCTTTCCACCAGAGACTTGGGATCCTTTCCCTCTCTCGCCCGTTTATACCCCCTACTACAAACTTGCAGTGCTAGTAACATGAGCAACAGCAATGAACTGGACATAGGGACTTTCTGCCTGAACCAGTATAAACCTCGTGTCCTCTAAGCACACCATCCGAGGTAGATGCGTAATATTAGAAATTTACTCATCGGTGGTAACTTGAAACACCGACAAGGTACTTTTATCTTTTAGCTACCCCGCACTACATCACGAGCCGAATCTACGCGATTAGTTTGTCAGCATTAAGTACTTAGCTTGTCACACCCATATATGACATGTGGTCTGTATGGGGCTTAATCCAACTCCCTATCATAGAGAGACGGTCCTTAGCTACTCCACGAGCAACACCACTCGAGATCCAACACTAGCAGTGACCTTACCCATGTTGAGTTAAATTCTCACAACAGGTTCATACTTAAGTCAATTTGGGGGTTGGGGCTGTTAGAAAATTAGGCAAATTCAGTACTAATTTAATCCAGAAAAATATTAACAACATGTTGGTGACATAAAAAGGTGCACGTGTGATTTAGTCACAAAACAAGACAACTAACATGAGACTAATCATGGATTTAAATAGAAGAATGAGGCAGATCATAGGTAGCATATATACCTAGCGACACTAGAGTCAACGCTAGTTGACATAGCATTTGTCGATGTAGTCCTCCCGCTCGATGTCGTCCGGTAAGTTTGCAGTGCCAATCACCACCTTCATGGGAAGAAGAGGATAAGCCGCCAAGAAGTAGCAGAAAGAGTCATATGTGCCTGCAAATCCTGTTTCCACCATGACTCTTTCTTGCTGCCTTGATGCTTCTGCATCAACGAATGCTGCATCAACTAATGCCAGATTCATGTGGCAATTTCCCTATCTGTTAGCCATCCTCATTGCTCGCACATGGTCACAGAGCTCAATAAGAACGTGTACAAGGTGCTCCAGGGTTAGTGGATCAATCCAGCGATAAAATTGGCATGGCTGCATATTGCTCTGCAACTATGATTACAACCAAAACCAAGACAACTTCAATCATGGCATCCAACAAAGAACCAAACCCTAAACAAGTCATTGATCAAACTTACCTGAGATCCAAGCAATTGTAGAACATGCGGCCCAGATTATCATTGGTCCACGATGTCCACTTTGCCGCCTTCACTCTGCAATCACAAATCACATGCGGCTAATAATCAAGAGGGCCTCGGCGACACTAAAGGGGGATGACCAAAAGCCACCACGGTCGAACCTTCCTCCTCCCCTCCAACTACTCGCGCTGCTCGAGCTCACCATGCTGTCGATCCACACCCGCACCAGCATTCTCTGCCGTTGCCGTTGTCGAGGGTTAGGGTTCGGGGTTGGGGAAGGAACAAGAGCACGAGAGAGGAGTATGAGAGTAGTTGGGCCGCAAGACAAGTAGATGGGTCGATACCACGGTCGTGGTGGGTTGACTGGGCGAAAACCGCCGTCGCGCTGGCGCGAGGGCCAATTTTAAGTGATTTAGAGAGTTAAGAGACTGCGCGTGTCTGGTTTTTGAGTTAGAGTGCGAGAAACAAACTACAGCCATAGTTGAAGGACCAAAAATAGACTTTTTCCTAGAGATTACTAGGATGATTGGCGCGCTTCGCCACGCCCGTATTCAATCCACGTCGATTTGTTTATATACGTATTTTATATTCAACATCACATGGCCATCTGATGGACCAAAAGAGAGCAAGTTATATGCAGCGGATGCCATGATGAAGAAAAAGGCTAACCTGATGCTCAAAAAAAAAAGAAAAAAAGTCTAACCTAAAAACAATGTGTCGCATAACAAAACGTTAGCATCTTTTAATTAGTATAAAGAATTAGTTTTTCTGAGGACAACGCAACAACCAGTTTGCGGAAAAAGGTTTACCATTCCTGGCGTCGATGCGCGACGTGGGATCGAGCGAGGGAGTCAGTCTTGGATGAGATAGAGCTCACTGATGCTGGCGTCGATGCGTGCCGTGGGATTGAGCGAGTCAGAGTCATGTTTTGGATGAGACAGAGCTCACTAATCCTAGCATCGATGCACGCCGTGGGATCGAGTGAGGGAGTCAGTCTTAGATGAGACAGAGCTCACTGATGCTGGTGTTGATGCGCGCCATGGGATCAAGCGAGTCAGAGTCATGTTTTGGATGAGATAGGGCTCACTGATCTTGGCGTCGATGCGTGCCGTGGGATCAAGCGAGGGAGTCAGTTTTGGATGAGACAGAGCTCACTGATGCTAGCGTCGATGTGCGCTATAGGATTGAGCGAGTCGGAGTCGTGTTTTGGATGAGACAGAGCTCACTGATCTTGGCATCGATGCACGCCGTGGGATTGAGCGAGGGAGTCAGTCTTGGATGAGATAGAGCTCACTGATGCTAGCGTCGATGCGTGCCATGGGATCGAGCGAGTCGGAGTCATGTTTTGGACAAGACAGAGCTCACTAATCCTGGCATCGATGCGCGCTGTGGGATTGAGCAAGGGAGTCAGTCTTGGACAAGATAGAGCTCACTAATGCTGGCATCGATGAGCGCCATGGGATCGAGCGAGTCGGAGTCATGTTTTGGATGAGACAAAGCTCACTGATCCTGGTGTCGATGCGCGCCGTGGGATCAAGCGAGGGAGTCAGTCTTGGATGAGACAGAGCTCACTAATGCTAGCGTCGATGCGCACTGTGGGATCGAGCGAGTCGGAGTCATGTTTTGGATGAGACAGAGCTCACTGATCCTAGCGTCGATGCACACTGTGGGATCGAGCAAAGGAGTCAGTTTTGGACGAGACAGAGCTCACTGATGCTGGTGTCAATGCGCGCCGTGGGATCGAGCGAGTCGGAATCATGTTTTGGATGAGACAGAGCTCACTGATCCTGGCATCGATGCGCGCCATGGGATCGAGCGAGGGAGTTAGTCTTGGATGAGATATAGCTCACTGATGCTGGCGTCGATGCGCGCCATGGGATCGAGCGAGTTAGAGTCATGGGGCGAGATCGAGGTCATAAACCTAGATGTTTGGAGCGCATTCGAAAGCGTAGCCGGATGAGGCAAGATCGAGGTCGCAAACCCATTTTTTTGGAGCGTGGTTGGCAGCGTAGCCAGATGGGGCGAGATCGAGGTCGCAAACCTAGGTTTTTTGGAGCGCAGTCAGAAGCATAGCCGGATGGGGTGAGATCGGGGTCGCAAACCCAGGTTTTTGGAGCGTAGTCGGAAGGGGTGAGTTTGGGGTCATAGTCCTAGGCTTTTTGTCTTGAGACCCCGAGCCCTATTGGGCCTTAGTAGGGGTCAGTGTGAGTTACCCCATCCTTGGTTCCTCATAACTAGAGGGGCTAAGTTTTGTCGCTTGTCCCGATCGCTCGGGCTTGAGTGACGTGCTCAGTGAGTTCGCTAACGGGTGTGATCGAGTGGAATCCGGGTCCTTCGTTCATAATGGGGTTGGCATAGCCCTCTTGTGACATTCCACTACTCCTTTACCTACAACCCAGCAGATGCCTGGGTCGTTCTAAAGACCGACCTAGGTGGCCTAAAGGCATTTCCTCGATGGAGATTTTATGGGTTTGGCGAGAGGTTCAGGATCGAACGAGAAGGTTGAGATGACCCGGTCTGCCTGACCGGGTGAGGGCCGCACAGGGCTCATCTACATTTTTCTCCCCTGGCTCTATTGGTTGCTCATGTCGAATGAGGCAACCATCGCTTTGTGATGCAACATGGAACATTGTGATGCATTTCGCTGCACGTGCATTGCTTAGTTCCTCAGCCCCTGGGCGATTCAGGGCTCAAATCCTCTGGGAGATTTGGGCGTATGGAATGAATGCGCGTATGGATGTAAGAAATGATTGTAAGGAAATAGAGGGGATTGGTAGTGCTCACCTTGATGGCTTGAGTAACGGGGTCCAAAGAGCTTCAGTTGGAAATGTCTGATTAGGACCTATGCTCGTTAATCGTGGGTGAGCCCTTGTATGAACAATTTTTGTATTACTGAACACATGCTCACCTTGATGGCTTGAGTGACGGGGTTTGGAGAGCTTCAGTCGGAAATGTCCAACCAGGACCCATGCTCATCGTTCGTGATGGAGTCGGCATGGCCTACATGGGGCGCCCCTTCGTTTTCTTACCTGTCTCTTGGTGTCTATCCTAAGTGATTTGATTGACTCAGGGGGCCCGATGATCTCCCCCGGTGGAGATCTTGTTTGGGTTTCTCGAGGCCTGGCCTGGGGAAGCAGGGTGCCACCCGCGTGCGATGGTGCTTTGGTTTTCATGCCCAGTGTGTGGCAGTGGTTGGTCGTGCGGTAGTGGTGGGCCCGGTCCAGGCCACGTCCTGTCTGATCAGGAGCCGTTCCGTCGGGCAGGGCATGTCTCATCGGTTAGGGTGCGTCTTATCTGTATTAAATGGGAAAGAGAGAGAGAGAGTTCCTCGCCCCGCTGTTTTGCCTTCTCCTGATCGGCGCGCCCTTCCCTAACTATTGTTCCCTTTTCCTTAAGTAGGAGAGGGAAAGGGTTTTTGACCCATTCTTTTGCCTATTCCTCATCTGCCACCGTCTTTCCTCTTCCTTATTGCCATGAGTGTTCCTGAGAGCCGCGATGGTTTCTAGGAAAGAAAGGGGAGAGAGCAAGGGAGAGGAAGAAGAACTCACCGATCCTTCTGCGATCCCAGAGCAAAATGTCGGACTAGAAGTAGTCCATCATGAGGGAGTCGGTGTTGAAGGCCTTTGTTGCAAAGGGATTTCTGTCGCCGAAGGAGCTGGCGCATTGGAGGGTTCCTGGGCAGGAGGAGTCCCCGCAACCTCAACCCGACAAGGTGGTTTCCTTTCTTACCTTCCATGAGCGCAGGCTGGGATACCCCACGCACTGGTTCCTACGTGGCCTCCTCAACGAGTGGGGTCTAGAGCTACAGCATCTTAACCCGATGGGGGTGCTGCACATCGCCGGTTTCATCACCATTTGCAAGGCTTTCCTCGGGATGGAGCCGCACGTGGATTTCTTCCGGTGACTCTTCTCCCCGAGAGCCTTGACGGTGGGGGACCCGACCAAGGTCGCGCCGGTGGGGGGTTTCACCCTGTAGAGAAAACTAGGCATGGGAGACTCATATCTCGCATACCTCCCCTACGACTCTGTGGGGGATATACCCCCGGGTACCATAAGATGGTACATGGGCCGCACCATCCGAGGTGGCCCGGCCCGTAAGATCAAGGCGTGCACATCAAGATTACAAGTTGTACTAGATATTGTAATAGTACCAAATTAGATACTTTACTTATAACCTTGTCTCTTCGGAGTATATAAGGAGAGACAAGGGTCCCCTAGAGGACAGGTTAATCTAGATACATCTCAATACAATACACCAAAGACATAGGACGTAGGGTATTACGTCGATCAGACGGCCCGAACCTGTCTAAATCGCTGTCTCTGCGCCTTATGTCACCATCTGGTTCCTGATTACACGCACCATCTACCGACAATCTACCACCATGGGCACCCCCCTCGGTGGACTACCGACCATATTTCGTCGACAGTGGTACGCCAGGTAGGGGTCCTCTTTTAGGAGTTGTGCGTGCTGATTCCATGGCGAACTAGATGGCATACCTCAAGATCTACATCATTTATGGCCACTCGGCTGATCAAGGCAACATCACAACGCCACTCGCGGCGGGGTGTCATGGCAAGATGAGTCTAGCGGTGGCCCTGTGCTTTCTTCGTAGCCTGGGATAGCCCGATAGATTGGACTTGGTCGTGACACACTTCGAAGCCGTCGCCTAGGACGAGGCGTACACATCCAGCATGCCTTCGTGAAGGGCCACGTGATCCGGATTTTGATATATCTACATCTGCATGCACGCATGCATGTAGAATTCATCTACATCTTGATCTCAATACAAGTGTCGATCTCGTCACCATCGTCCTGCGACAACCCGGCGTTAGAGGACACCGTCGTCTACACGTCGCTTGCCGATGCCATCGGTGGTTCCCAAGAATCCGGTCTCGATGCACCTGCCATGCACGTCTAGCCATGAAAGAAGGAAAGAGTACTATATTAAAGGCATGAAAGCTAATTAAGGCTGGTACACGTATATGCATATACGTACACCTTAAGCAGGCAAGCACGATTTCCCTTGCTTGTTGCCGACGTATATCCTCTTGATCCGATGTCGACGTAGCCAAGACCTGTAGCATCGGACTCGGGAGCCTTCGCCCATGCTCTGTTCCCACGTCGCAATGAAGATCGACTCCGACCACCCACTGTGACAACCGCGACCGCCGCCACGACGATCGATAGGAAAGTTCGAGGATTGGGCAACTCCGTCGTCGCCGACCAGAAAACATCATCGCCTTGGTCGATCAACTACGCGCTAAGCGCAACTATGACAAGTACTATGAGAAGCTCCGGCCACGTCAACCATGGACCACGTCTCCGACCACGTTGACCACATCTCGAGCGGCTCCACCGAGCTCTGACCACGTCGACCACGGACCACGTTGACCACGTCTCGAGCGGCTTCGCCAAGCTCCGACCACATCGACCACGGACCACGTCGACCACGTCCCGAGCGGCTCTACCGAGCTCCGACCACCTCGATCACCAGACCACATCGCAATGATGATCGCCACAAAGAGCGGCGCTACGACAACCGCGACCACCGTCATGACGACAGGTCGGAAAGCTCGAGGACCGGACGACTTCATCATCGCCGACCAGATTTCTATCAAAGATAAGTACACTTCTAATATTTATATTTAATATAATTTTCATTATGATGTTTCTCCACAACGTCCTCATCATGATTATTCTTCAAATAGCGTTTGTCCATGTATACCATCTTAAATATAACATACAGCTATACTTAATGCAAATCCTCAACCAGTCATGTTGATGCTCAATGCCTCCAGAGACAGCCCTTTCTCTGGCTCCTCCCTACACATGCACGAGCGTCTGCCCTCTGCGTTATGGGTGGTCGACAGTGGCTCCTTAGCGATGCTTTGTTCTTCCTACACGTGCACAAGCTCCGCACCTCGTGTTATGGTTAACGGGCTAGCTAGGGCTGGAGGCTCAGCTACATACTAACTGGTCGGACGATTTATATTAAGTATAAACACAAACTTCACATTAACACTGATGTTTACATAGCACCAACTGCTTTATCACATCATGCTCATTTGCAAATGACTGCTGAGCGTCATACGCTATTTCTTCACCGCTGATTTTTTCTCCATAACTTATTATTTTGTACATCATGTACTACCATTCTACATATTTATATTGTAGTAATTTTGAGCTATGCTCGGGGACTTCGTTGCTCGCTTCTTGACCTACGCTCGGGGACTGCCTCGATCACTCTCCGACCATGGCTCGAGGACTTCGTCGCTCGCTTCTTGACCTACGCTCGGGGATTACCTCGATCACTCTCCGACCACGGCTCGAGGACTTCGTCGCTCGCTCCTCAACCTGTGCTCGGGGACTGCCTCGATCACTCTCTGACCACGGCTCGAGGACTTCGTCGCTCGCTCCTCGACCTGTGCTCGGGGACTACCTCGATCACTCTCCGACCACGGCTCAAGGATTTCGTCGCTCGCTCCTCGACCTGTGCTTGGGGACTGCCTCAATCACTCTCCGACCACGGCTCGGGGACTTCGTCGCTCGCTTCTTGACCTACGCTCGGGGACTGCCTCGATCACTCTCCGACCACGGCTTAGGGACTTCATCGCTCGCTTCTTGACCTACGCTCGGGGACTGCCTCGATCACTCTCTGACCATGGCTCTGGGACTTCGTCGCTCGCTTCTTGACCTACGCTCGGGGACTGCCTTGACCACTCTCCGACCATGGCTCGGGGACTTTGCGTCTTGACTACATGTGACTGGCAACTCGCATACAGTTGGGATATTTTTTTCTCACTTAGACCTTGCTACAAGGCTCATACCTCGCCTTCCAGCAAGCTCGGGGACTACATCGGTACGATGCACCTGCCGGTGCATCTCATATCGCCTGTACGACGATTGGGTTCTCAACTTAACTGTGAATTCTTTTTAGACCCTGGCACCACGTGCCTACGTCACCTACTACTAGGCTCGGGGACTAAGTGGGCACACTTCACCTTGCGATGAATGTGCTTGTTTTTTGACCACTACGCCTCTGAGGATCAAAGATGCTACGCTTCAAGACGCACTTACATTTCTTTTCAGAAATACAAGTGGGCACACTTCCTAGGATGGAAATCTTTTTCTTTCTTCTTAAGAGCACCATACATTCTTCGGACAACCTACTTCTCCGGCGACAACGGTGGTCGGAGATGTCAAGAACTCAAGCCTCACTGTTTGGAGAAGGTTAAAATGGCGTGTCGCATCAGAATACATGGCGCTCGGGGACTAGCTGTGGGGGATATACCCCTGGGTACCACAAGATGGTACATGGGCCACACCATCCAAGGTGGCCCGGCCCGTAAGATCAAGGCGTGCACATCAAGATTACAAGTTGTACTAGATATTGTAATAGTACCAAATTAGATACTTTACTTGTAACCTTGTCTCTTTGGAGTATATAAGGAGAGACAAGGGTCCCCTAGAGGACAGGTTAATCTGGATACATCTCAATACAATACACCAAAGACATAGGACGTAGGGTATTATGTCGATCAGATGGCCCAAACCTATCTAAATCGCTGTCTCTGCGCCTTGTGTCACCATCTGGTTCCTGATTACACGCACCATCTACCGACAATCTACCACCACGAGCACCCCCCTCGGTGGACTGCCAACCATATTTCGTCGACAGACTCCAACTAGGGGTGGCATAAGGAGTGGTTCTACATTAAGAATCCGGTGGCGGCGCCGTTCCCGGTGTTCACCAGTGGGAGGCTGGAGAAGCAGGATAGTTGGATGTGGGGTTGTGCCAAAATGAGAAGCATAAGGTGGGGGTCATCGAGGAGGAGCTTTGGAAGCTCATAAAGCACGGCCTTAATAGGGTGTGGGTGTTCCACACCCTATACCATCGCCAGGTTGCGCCATTGGTGGAGAGGGCGTGGCCGATGTGGCTGTACATCAGCCCGTCGAACTCGAATCACGCGTCGTCGGAGGATCTACTAGACGATGAGGTCTAGAGTCGCCTTGGCCGGGTGCTGCAGCTGAAGCCCAAAGAAAGGGTCGAAGGGAGGCCCATGCATTTCAACTCCTCGATCGTGTCCACCCTGGTATGCTCCCTTCTCCTTAGCCTGCATGTCTTCCTCTGCTTTTCCTATGTGTATTTTTCTTTTTTAATTGGGAGTCACACGTTCCGTAGGGGCTTGGAAGTTACAAGTCCCGGCCACACCATCCCAAGGGTCCGGAGGGCATGGCCAAGCAGGCCACTCAAAAGGAGGCGGCGGATGCCAGGAAGAAGAAGAAGGCCGAGGTCGCCCACCGGAAGTACAAGAAGGAGAAGGAGGTTGCTCGGCGCGTGAAGGCCGGGGAGAGGAAGAGTGACATCAAGGCCGAGCTCAAGTCGGAGGACCCCACATGGACGACATGGTTTTCTCCAAGGAGGAGGGAAGTTGGGAGGTCGTTGTGACCTCGGCGGAGCGTCGTGACCCTACGATGACATCTGCCGGTGATGATCAAGAGGCCACACGGCATGCGGCGGCTTCCACTCTGAGGAAGTGCGTGGTGAGCGCGGACACTGTCGGTGAACAGGTGGTAAAGCAGACATGGTCACCGCATCCTTTGGATTCGTCGTTGGTCCCATCGCCGCCTGTGGCAGACACAGCCGAGCAAGCCAGGCGGGCCGTGGAGCGGACTGGCACTTGTGTGTCGCCGGGACCGACGACGGCACGTGACTCACAGCCGGGGGTGGCCCCACCTGTCGTGGATGTGGTCGAGCAAGCCGGGTGGCCTGAGGAGCAGACTGGCGCCCGCGCGTCACGCGACTCGCGGCCGGAGGATGCCCCGCCCCCTGCTCTGGTCAGGGAGTCCCGAGCCAAGGGCCAGGGCGACCCATAGGTCGGGAAGGAGCCGGTTGGGACAACTCCACCCTCAACTGAAGTGAGGGGGCATGGGTCACAGCTCGGGAGCGGCCCGTGCCCTATAGGCCCGTCGACGCTAGGTCTTGCCTTCAGAGTCGTACCGCTCACCACCTGGTATTTTCTCTTTTGTTTCTTTCCAATCTTTTGCCATTGAGTTTTTCTCTAGAGTGTGATTTACCTACACCCTCTGTCAGTGGCCAGGGGATGACAGGGTTGAGCATCGCCCCAACTCCCATGCGGGAGGCATGGAGGCCCACCCTGCAGCATGTTGCGATGAGCGGCGGGGGGAGCAGGATGGCGGCGGCGAGCCCTTCCCTTTCGAGGGCGGTTGCTACCACAGAGACGGCGGCGATGTCGACGTTGGTGGTGATTCCAGTGCCGACGGTGGGGTCTACATCAGAAGTAACCCTTGCGGCCCCTCCTCCACTAGTCACGGCGGAAGAGGAGAGGGGGACCGAGCTCCTTGCCTCGTTGGGCGGAGGGCCGCATGGCTCACCCGCATGTTCAGAGCCGAAGGCGCTGGGGGAGAGCACAGTTGGGACGGAGTCTGAACGTCTGGTGGCAGTCCACACAACCAAGGTGGTGGATATCCTGTCTGATGACAAGGCGGATAATACGGCGGAGCCGCCGGTGTCATCGTGGGAGCTGGCGGTGGTCCGGTCGGAGGCTGGGCCCTCTGGTGGGCTGCTGGAGGGTGACCTAGAGTGGCCCTGCCCTGAGGACCCGGCGAAGGTGTGGTCCATCCTCTAGGATTCCTAGGAGTGTTAGCTCTAGGACATCCTCGGGGAGCAGGGGCACGCCGCGGTGTCTAAACTCGCCAATCTGTCCGTGAAGCTTGGAGACGCCCAGGAGCAGGTTAAGTTTTGTGGACTTGTCTTTGACCTCTCAATCTTTTGTTGGTTGCCTTAGCATGTTTGTTTTTCGTAGAGACTAAAGGGGACGTCGTCCCACAAGTCCCGCTTTCTCTGAACAGAGCACGCTCGGATGGCTGAGCTCAAGCATCAGCTAACGTCTGCCCATCATGAGTCCTAGGACCAGGTAGCCGAGGCAACCACAGCATGGGCGAAGGGGCAGCGTGCAGCCGAGCGGGCGACTACCACCGAGCAAGGGCTCAAGGCGGTGAAGGCCCGTCAGGTAGAGACCGAGGTGGGGTTGCGGACATCCCTAGCGAACACCGAGGTGGCATTGCGAGAGTCCTTGGTGGCCCTTGAGCCAGAGCGGGCCGCTTTAGTGTCGGTGTAGAATGCCCTGGTGTCGGCACGGAAGGCCCTGGAGGCAGAGCGGAAGGCCCGGTCGAAGGCGGACCAGGAGGTGCTCACGCTCCAAGGTTGGGTGATGGGGACAGAGGACGCGAGTGCCCAGCTACGTGAGCAGGCGGCCCCGTAGGCAGTGGATCTCTCCATCCTTGAGAACTTCCACTTCGGTACGTGCTTTTTCTATTCTTTGTTGTTGGTTTTTTCCTTCAGCCTGTTTCTGAGCTTGTCGCTCTTCTCTCAGAGCTGGGTGTAAAGGTGAAGATGCTGGAGCAGAACCTGGAGATGATCAAGGTGACCCTCGGCCAAAATGCGGAGGAACTAACCAAGTCTCATGAAGAGCGACGTGCTCTCGAGGGGGATCTTGACCAGATCCGCAACGTTGTCTAGCTTGTCATCTCGGACGTCTTTGGGTCGGCGCCCAGTACTAGCGCACCTGTGGTCCAGCTAGCGGAGGTCCTGGATGCGGTTCGAGACCTTATCAGGAGCAAGCTGTTCTACAGAGCGTCGGGGGTGCTGACTTCGGTGGCGACGCACCATCTAAACCTGGACTTTGCTGCCATCTATAGTGGGTATGCCGAAGGCTTGAGCATGGAGGACATCCAATCGATCGGGGAGAGCTTGCTGCCATACGCAAGGTCGGTGACGGAGAAAGTCTCTGCCCAGTGGGTGATGGACGTGTGTTGTGAAGATATGGCTAGAAGCATGCATGGGGAGGACGTTGCCCAGTCTATGGATGGCGCGGAGCCTGGGTCGGAGGTGAACGTCGCCCTGGCCCTGACCGAGCCGAATGTCATGCCGCCGGGGAGTGAGCAGCCCATGCCCTCATCGGTCACTTCGACAGCAGATGCCGCCAGGCCGGTCCAATAGCTTGCAAAATATAAGTAATTTAGTGAAGGTAGAAGTTTAAGTTTATGGGGGAGCCCCTGTGTAAATATTACTGTGTGCTTAATGACTACCGTCGGTTTTATTTTCTGTGATGGAATTGCTCTGTTCGAGGGAGCATGTTTCCTTTCGTTCCTCAGTTTTCCCTTAGCATAATTTTGTTTTTTATTCTTTCTTTATTGTACCTGCTCGTTTGTCTCATAGGCCGTGATCTTGGGAGCCTAGGGCGTGGCCCGCGAGGCTCGGCTGCTCGGAACCATAGGGAAAGGCGGGGTGCGATTGGTTGGAATATTTTTAAAGCAAAGCTACGTAAAAGCAAAACTAAGGAACAAACTATCCCGTTGGTTGGGTAGGAAGGAATTTCACCATATGTAAACAAAATAGGGAGGTAGTCATTAAGCATAATGATAGTAGTGTACCCTAGTGGAGCCCCCGAGCGCCTCGGGTCGAAAAGTGTTTGGGTCAGGGTGCTTTTACAGGAGCATATACTAAGTAAACAATGGTAAGATTGAAGCTTAGGGAAAAAGTGACATAGCTGTTCAAGTCATTCAGAGAGATGGGCGTCGTTGTCGTCCTTCGGTCGGTACGCGTCCTTCTAGGTAATCGGCGGAAGAAGGAGAATAGTAAGTAAATAACAGCGTGTACATTACTCATAGCGGGGTTTGAGCAGAGAGTTTGCTCAGAAAGAAGCGCAGATGCCGCGTTGTTGAAGCCATGCGTCCCGGAGTTGATGGAGGGCACTCCTCCGACAGGTGCTGGGACGTGAGCCTCCTCGCGGAGATGTAGCACGCTGAGCCGGTCAGCGACAAAGTTCAAGCTTCCGAAGAGGAAGGCCTAGGATGGCTCGAAGACGGGTGGAACCTGCATCCCAATGGGTGAGAGTGCGGAAAACTCCAGCGAGCCGAAGCGAATCGTATCGCCCGAGCCCACCACGGCGAGGGTGGCGGAAAAGTGGGCCATCCGATGACCAAAAAGTGTTGAACGTACAACGTCTTCCCCATGGACGGCGCCAACTATCGGTGCAGAAAGTGACCAACTAGTGAATATTTGTAGTTTTGCCGTACGTTGTGATCAGAGGTGGCCTAACACTCAATGACATAGGATTTATACTGGTTTAGGTAACACGCCCTATGTTCAGTTTGGGTCGGTTCGTGACTTTATTCCTGAGCCTAGGTGCTCGAAATTTGCTGTGGGGTTACAAACGAGAAGGAGAAAGAAGGGGTGTACAAGAGGTCCGGTCGGCTCTGATCGGAAGGGATAAGAGCGACAGGAGCTACGCTATGAGCTAAGTGTTCAAGCGTGTGCTTGGAGTACGAACCCAGCGGTTCTGTGGTTGTGAGCTGATGAACTCGATCGATGTTGGTTATCTTCGAGAAGGGCTCTCTCTTTGTTGGAGGGGGCACGTCCCCTTTTATAGATAAAGGGGGTGGCTTTACAAGTGAGAGGGTGAGGGTACGTATACTACCGAGCCTTGTTGCCCATGCCTACCGAGCCTTGTTGCCCATGCCGGTGGGTACAAGATAATAGTAGGCGCCTATAACACTGTTGATGTCACTGTTGAATGTCAGATGCATACGGGGGGTCGTGCTGCCTTTTTCAGGGATGGTGGACGTCGGTACCTACAAATACTGTTCAGTGCAGGGTATGGTCCCTGGTACAGTGGTTTTGACTTGTGAGCCTTGCCTTGCTTTTCTCCGCACGTCTTCTGGTTCCCACCGAGCGGGCGTCCCTGATCGGATGGCTCCAGTCGGCTCTGAGTGTGCCGGTCGGAGAAGAGCGGTGAGCAGGGTTCCTACGAACCCGGGTCGGAGACGCGGGGTCGGAGTCGAAAGTGGTGTTTTGGGCCAGGCCTTCTGATCGGAGGGGCTGTCCGGAGGCGGCTGGAGTTGAAGCGAACGCTACGGTTGGAGAGGTGGGCCGAAGTAGCCGATGAGCGGGCGCTGTTCCTCTTCGGCCAGACCTTCCGGTCGGTGACTGGGCCGCCCTTCCGGCCTATCACTTTAGACTCTTGGGTTGAGCCTTGGCGTGGAAGCCGGTCCCCGAGGGACCCCGGGTTTATGAACCCGACACCTACCTTTCTCCAACGGTGAAGAGAACGCAAATCCCCTCCCCGTAGACCTCGGCGAACCGGCACACGGCGCCATGCATGGGGAAGGAGCCCGCGCTGGCCATGGGAAGAGCTCGCACCGGGCAAGGGGAGGAGCTCGAGCGCCGCCGGACATGGGGAAGGAGCTCGGGCCGCCGCTAGGAAGGACCTCGCGCGCCACCGGGAAGGAGCCGTACCTACGCGCGCCGCCGGGAAGGAGAGAAGTCGTACCCGTGCGTGCCGCCGGGAAGAAGCAGCGGCCGGTGAGGGGGCAGAGGCCCGCACGTCGCCGGGGAGGGGAGGAGCCGGACCTTGCGCAGCCAGATCTGGGACCTCACGCAGCCGGTGAGGGAGTAGCGGCCGGTGATGGGGCGGCGGAGCTCGGCCGCCCGCCTGCGAACCCGCGCGACCTCCCCTTCCCGGCACGCCGGCTGGAGATGCGTCGTGGAGAGAGAACGACTCTTTTTTGGGTTCCCTCTCTCTTCATAGGCAAAATAGGTAGCTGTTTTGCGTAGTCTGTTGGAGGCATTTTTTCTACTGTGTATCGTGCATTTTGGGTATGGATATCCTTGTGCCTAGGCTGTTGGAGACAGTCTTAGGCGATGTGGAGAGGTGCAGCGAACACGATTTCTTTCTCGCGGACTGTTCTCTGTTTCCAATGCGGTGGGCAGCGGCACAAAGGCAGGCAGAACCGATCGAAACGAACCAACGTTAGGCGGTAAAAATGGCCAGATGCCAAAACGGTGTTAGCGAAATCGACGCGGATGCTCAATTTACTACTAATTGCTTAAAAATAAAAGATTAATGTTTGAGATAGCACTGTTACCTCCATTCCTATTTTTGCATACACGACCTGGGCAAGTATACACCAGCCTGAATTTCTCTCCCCGTTTCCCTCTATCATCATCAAGCAAAACTTCGTTATCAGCTGCAATAGGGAGGCGCCTCCTCCATTCTTAATTTTGCACAGACTTAAACATCATTATTTGGATTGTAATCAAAATAGTTGTAAAGGCAAAAATACATACCGTGGTGTGCATCGTGGCAGTTGAGGTAGCCGGGAACAGTGGGGATTAAGGGGATTAAGGAATGCCTCAATTAATAAGCGGGTAAAATTGAACACGTACAGGCAATGAAAACGGACCAGTTAGAAAAGATAATGATATGACTCGGGCGTCCGTTCCGTGACTTCCCGTCCGGACGTGGCTCATTCTCGTCCACTCGTCCGCGTCGCTCGACTGACTTCCCATCTGGACCTCGTGGCTCATCCTCATCTACTCGCCCGCGTCGATTGCGCCGCTTTGTGCTGTGCGCCTCCGCTCACGGTTGCAGGACGGATTCTGCCCGTGCTGCTCGGCCCCCCCCCCAGCCACGTGCCCCCGCCTATACTCACGCCTCTCGTTGCGTCTGCGCTTCGTCCACCTGTCGCGCCCACTGCCGAGGTCCATGCCGCCGATGAACTCCGCACCGCGCATTCCGTGGCATCGAGCCCGCGCTTGTGTTGAGCGCCACAACGATGAGCTTCATTCGTCTAAGCAACAATGTGACATTGTGCGTGCGCTAAAAGCGCATGTTGCGAGCATATGTTTCAAGTGTCTCATATGTCTCAGAGGTATGTTGCAAGGGATGTTGCAAAAGTGGATCGAGATGTTGCATATGTTGCAATAGTTGTGCACGTATGTTGCGAATGTCTATTACCAATGTTTCATCTGTTTTTTTTCAGAGGACTGAAAGGCTATGTTGTTGTTGTTGTTGTATGTTGCAAGTGTGTTTATCTGGATGTTGTATATATTTCACATATATGTTGCAAACGTTTTATCTGGATGTTGCGTATGTGTTGCAATTGTTTTGAAGTGTTTTTTTTTCAGGTGCTTTTGCAAGTGTTTCAGACGCATGATTTAAATGTTTCATCTGTCTTGAGACGATGTTGCAAGTGTTGTATTTGGATGTTTCAAAAGTAAATCGGGTGTTTGCATCTCCCTCCTCGCCTTCTGCTGCCTCGCCTTGGTGTCTCCTCCTCGCCTTCTGCTGCCTTGCATCATTCTTAGGCTACGGAGGGGGTGCAGCGAGGCCCAGCGAAGGGGACGCGCCGAAGTATATATTGCAGCGTAGACGCGAGCGCACGCTGTCCCCTTCCGGGATGCTAAGATGATCCTATTGGTGGGCCATAACGCCAGCTCGCGGTTCGGTTGGCTGGGGACTAGGAGATGCGTCCGGACGCGCCGCGGGTGCGGAACGTCCGGGCGCTAGTGCCCCCGCCACATATGTATCTTTTAGGGTCACCGTGAAAATTCTTGTGCATCTAATAATAATATCTTTTAGGTTTACGTGAGTAAAGTTCAAGGGCAAGTAGAGGCAAAAGCATATGCTGCCAGATTTTTTTTTTGTAAGCATATGCTGCCGCTACCAGAGGAACGTGCAGCAACCCATCAATAAAAACTAACCCCAAACTGAAATTAGCCGCAAGGAAGAACAGTAACCTCTCTCCCAGGCCATAGCACGTCGTCGAGTTGGCGCTCATCCCAAGTTCGCAATCGGCGTCTTCTTCCTCGCGATGAAATCGGCCTCCACCGTCGACCATCGTTATCCTTGAACCTGCTGCGGCTCGTATCGCTATTTCTAGGGGTGGCCGGTGACAGAACCCACGCCGCTGCTTAATTTGGCCCTGATCGTCCCCAATCACAGGGGCAGGCCGCAAGATGCCGATCGATAGCAAAGCCAGTGGCGTGGCCCTCTGGCCGCGGCCCAGCCCAGCCAACTAGCCTAGGCCGCGCCCTTTGGTCGCCTTTAGCTTTAGCGCCGCGCCGCCGCCGTCAAATATAGGCAGGCAAAACATTTCCGGGCCTCAAACCTCCCGCCCTCCTTCCCTGCCTCCGGCGCCGCCCCGCGCTCCAGAGATGGTGAGGGACGAGCCCCTAGACTTCGAG